>NC_044038.1:49225139-49525139 GCF_901765095.1 Microcaecilia unicolor
GCTAAGAAAGCAAAAGAATGTTAGTATTATTAGGAAAGGAATGGAAAACAAAAGTGAGGATGTATAATGCCTTGTATCGCTCCATGGTGCGACCACACCTCAAATATGTGTTCAATTCTGGTCGCCGCATCTCAGAAAGATATAGTGGAATTAGAAAAGGTGCAGAGAAGGGCGACGAAAATGATAAAGAGGATGAGACAACTTCCCTATGAGGAAAGGCTAAAGCGGCTAGGGCTCTTCAGCTTGGAGAAAAGGTGGCGGGGGGGGAGATATGATAGAGGTCAAATAATGAGTGGAGTTGAAACGAGTAGATGTGAAGCGTCTGTTCACGCTTTAATACAAAAATACTAGGACTAGGGGGCATGCGATGAAGCTACAATGTAGTAAATTTAAAACAAATTGGAGAAAAATTTTCTTCATCCAACGTGTAATTAAACGCTGGAATTCAATGCCAGAGAATGTGGTAAAGGCAGTTAGCTTAGCGGAGTTTAAAAAGGTTTGGACAGCTTCTAAAGGAAAAGTCCATAGACCGTTATTAAAGGACTTGGGGAAAATCCACTATTTCTGGCATAAGTAGTATAAATGTTTTGTACTTTTTTGGGATCTTGCCAGGTATTTGTGACCTGGATTGGCCACTGTTGGAACAGGTGCTGGGCTTGATGGACCTTTGGTCTTTCCGTATGGCAATACTATGTACTTATGAGTAGAATCCCCCCCCCCCCCTCCGCACAGTGAGCTGTCTGATTTGTCCTGGAATGATTGGCTGTGGCACTGATTTTTTTTCTTGCTAAAATGGCCCTCCATGCTAGAAAAAATAGTGAAGATAAGCTTATTAATACAGATATGCCCCTCCCCAATTATAACACCACTCTGTAAGCCACATTGAGCCTGCAAAAAGGGGATAATGTGGGGTACAAATACAATAAATAAAAATAAAAATATCTCTACACCACAGTACTCACTTTATGCAACTACTAGCTCTCACGTCCCACTGAGTACTGTCCTCGGTGGCCTTAGCCCACACGTGCCTGCCTCCCTTCTGGCCAGTGGGAGGAAGCCGGGAGCTCCGCCTGCCCCGTGACGTGCAGTAGGTGTTCAGGCAGTACGAGTACTGCCCTCGCTGGAATCCCCCTCCCCCACCCTGCCGGAGCCTCGGCACAGGCCCAGGGCAGGGCAGGGCTGGGCTGGGCTAGAAGATTTCTCAGCCTTCACAACAGCAAGTGCCCCACACTGTACCTGCAGCCTTGAGGAGCACAGGAGGGATCGCACGCTACCTTCGCCACCACACCATGACCTCTCTCTTCAAGAAGAAAAACATCGGCAAGTACAGCCCCAGCGTGCACTCGAAAACGTAAGTAGTGAGGGCGCTTGTCCGGGCAGCCGGACAGGAATGTCGATTCCTGCCAGCTTGCAAATCCGGCTTCGGGCTGTCAGTCTGTACGGGTACGTGTGCAGCAGGCTGCTGCTGTGCGCGATGGCGGGGGGGGGGGGTGGCACAGCTGGAGAGGGCACTAAGTGCACGAGCCCGTGACAGGGGCACAAGCTGGAGGGCACTCTAACTACGCCGCCAATGCATTAAAGTGCCACAGTCGGGGGCACCACGAGGGGTGCTCCCTTCTCTTTAAATCAGAGCGTGTTTCTTTGCCTGGATGGTGCTTTGATTCTCGGAAAGGTGTGGCTCCCGTCCTGATACCAGTTTGCACCTCATCCCCTCCTCCAGTTTCACATGCCAAGGAGACAAATGTATTCACTGCTCTGTTCTTGGCACTGAGGTTTGGATCGTTTTGCACTTTGCAGACTTCTCAGGTGGTGATGCCCTTGGAGTTGGGGGGGGGGGGGGGGGGTCTATAAACTTGATGACTGCGCCAGCGACTGTCTGCGTTGTCACCTTCGGGGGCAGCGCGAGCTGACAAAGTCAGCGCCTAGCATTTGGGGGGCAATAAAGCATTTTTCCGTGTAAAGCGTGGTTTACATGCGGACATGGGCTGCCCAATAGCTGGAGTATAGACGGATAAAACGAGGCAGCGAAAGATCGCGGGTACTTTAATGCATTCCCGGAGGTAGTAGTTTGACTGGGGGGAAGGTGGACTCGGAGAAGCCAGCTCTGTGGTTGCTGAGTATCCTCATTGTTGAGCAAGCTCCTCACTGTGTCCAGGAAGGGATAATTGTATTGTGTTGGACTCTCCCTCCCCCCCCCCCCCCCCCCATCATTTGAGTAGGCACACACATTTACATTATCTTTGGAACAGGTGAAAATTTGTCGGCTTTGGGGGCAAGGTTTGGGTATTTGTAAAAGCATGTAGGTGCCTGTTGCCTTTATAAAGTAGGCATCTTTTTGGTCTTTTTCACAAAACTCGCCTACAATGCATATTCCATCGTCAAAGACAGGAAAACATAACACAGTGCTGCCATGGAAACTTGTGGATATAACACACTGGTTTGTAACAACTGTCAATCTGCAGATAAATAAATAATGTCCTTCTATTATATTGTAATCTGTGAGAAACAATCAGACCAGTGCTAAGCTTCCTCATAGGCCATGGAGAAGAGAAGCATAGTGGCAGTGAAACTGTGGTTTGGGCTGTTTACATGGTGTGTGTATTGTAGCATCTAGGCTAGAAGAGTGACAGCAACCTAGGTGAGTCAGTAGGGATGTGCATTGTTAATGTACACTTAGCGTTAAATATTTTATTGAATGCAGAATCGATGCATACGTAAACTTTGATATGCACTCCTACAAAAATGTTGTTAAAATGGAAAAACCCACATGCTTGGGAAATATTTGGAAACATTAAAAACCACCAGGCAGCATCTGAGGAAATCATGGGAAGGTCTTGGCTATGTGTATCACATGCTCTGGGTGTGTTTGTTGTTTCTCTGTGATATCACGTTTGTCATTCTAAAGTGAAGTCTATCCTGTTTGGTTTCAAGAAACATTTCGGGATTCATATGAGATTCTGCAGAATGCACTTTTGGGTTGTGAGTTTGTGTATGTGTAATTATATATTCATTTTGCTGTGTTAATTTAGTGATATAATATAGGGCTTTCTAAAGTTTTTTTTATCTGCAGAATAAAATACTATGAAAATGACCAGCTCTATACTGTTTCAGCTCTGTTTAGTCTCCAAGTCCTGGTAGATAAGGTCTGAGAGCAGTAGAATTCCTTTGTCACGATTTTGGCATCTGATTTGCCTTGTGTCCAATCAACCGTTTTTTGGGTTTGCCCTTTCATGGCTCTCACCCTGCAAGTTCTGGGCAAGGGCAGCAGAGGTCACCTGTTTAAAATTGTAGGTTTCTGCGGCAGGTGAGATTCCACCAACTGTCCTTAGGTACCTGTGTATTGTGCTACACCCCTTATAGGGATCCCCCAGGTCTGGTTGCATTTCCTTAGTCCAGTCTCTGGCACTCAGTAGGAGAGAGGAGAGAGGAATTAACATGGGTATCAGAAATATTCTGTAGCAAAACTTATATTGTGTAGGTGAAGTCTCCTAAACTCTCAGGGTGGCCACAGGGAATCTTCAGGCCGCATGTGACCCGTAGAAATCAAGGCCCACAGCAGTTCTGCTGGCCTGTGGCCTGTTCCAGCTCATCTGGGGAGTTCCATGGCTGCTCTCATCTGTTGCTAGTACATAGAAATCTAGAAGACGTTGGCACCCAGAATGTCATCTGTGTTGCCATAAAATCACACATGACTTACTTTCTTATTCCTTTTCAGAGAACTTACTCATATTTTGTACAGATATTGTAGAATGCTTCAGCAACTCTCTGTCTGCTCCCTTCATTAAATCAAGAAAATATTCTCAGCTGTGATCTGCTCGCCAAGGAAGGATCTACGTATCCCAAATAAAGGGGGAGGGGTGATTGAATTTGTTCTAAAATGCACATATTTGCAAGATACAAAACTTTTTTTTTATATAAGTAGTCCGTGATTTCAGACAATTTTCAGAGCCATTTTCCTGGGTAAATTTGTTCGCTGAAAATTGCCTTCATTCAGTCTAGTTAAAAATACACATGGGGTTCTTTAGCACAAAGCTTTTATCAAAATGATGGGAAGTATTTCCTGGGGCATGTTTTGGGTACATACAGTTGATTGGATTTTCAAATTGTGCTTGAAACCGTTCTTTAGATTCTGTACGCCACTATGAGTCCACCCGAAAATCAGCTTTTTGTTTTGTTTTGTTGCCCTTAAATATGATCTCTCCCTGGATATTAAAATTGTCAGCATGGGGACTGATAAGAATGGTTTATGTTAGTTGTTTTTGTATATACTGACCTGCACCTAGGTGCATTGAAAATTGTTCCTTTTTGTATGCTTTTAATAGGATTATTTGTTCATTGGATGGAAAGATAGCTAGCAGTGGCGCTCTTTGGTCGGCTGCCACCCGGGGCAGATCACTGCTGTGCACCCCCTAGGTGCAGCATGACACCCCCTGGGTACAGCATAATACCCTCCCGGCGCATCACCATCCCCCCCTGATGCATCACCTCCAAACCCCCCCCCAGGTGTATTCTTACCTGCTGTGGTGCTGGGAGCAGCCACGTGCTGTTGGCTCCACTGGTTCCCTGCTCCCTCTGCTGTTACTTCCTGTTCCGGGGCAGAGGGAGCAGGGAAGCAGCGGAGCCGACAGCCACGCGGCTGCTCCCTGCACCTATCCAGCAGTGTGCACCCGGGGCGGACCGCCCCCACACCCTGCCTTCGGTATGCCACTGATAACTAGTAACCTCTTGCAGCTTTCGTAGCATCTCTTTCCCTGATAGTCTGTGCAGAGCCGGTGGTGGGAGGTGGGGCTGGTGGATGGGAGGCGGGGTTAGTGCTGGGCAGACTTATACTATCTGTACCAGAGCCGGTGGTGGGAGGCGGGACTGATGGTTGGGAGGCGGGGATAGTGCTGGGCAGATTTATACGGTCTGTGCCAGAACCGGTGGTGGGAGGCGGGGCTGGTGGTTGGGAGGCGGGGATAGTGCTGGGCAGACTTATACGGTCTGTGCCCTGAAGAGGACAGGTACAAATTAAGGTAGGGTATACACAAAAAGTAGCACATATGAGTTGATCTTGTTGGGCAGACTGGATGGACCGTGAAGGTCTTTTTCTGCCGTCATCTTCTATGTTATGTACTAACCTGCTGCTGTTTGAAGCCAGAATGTGCCAGTCCTGGTTTTGAAGAATTCTGGGATTTATAGGCTAGCATTTTGTACTGAAAAGCTAGGGATGTGAGTTCAACCCTCCCCACCCTGGAAAAAGTGATAAAAGCTATAATGGTTCAATGTGATTTGAAGTTCCATAAAGATGCTAAATTACCCAGTTCCTGGCTGGAGATTTTGGGACCGTCTCTGATTTCTGACCAACCCATTCAGGTGCATTTTGGGTCTTAGAGCACTGATTTCAACGGGCAGGAGTAAGTTCAGAACCAGAACCGGCCAAAAGTCTCCAGCCTAGAACTGGGTAAAATGATGTCTCTGGTTCCAGCAAATCAAGAGCTGGTTATAAAAAAAAGTGGCAGCACCATATACTGCTATGGGAAAGGAGCTAGGTTCACTTTTGAAGAACTATAAGGCCCAGGGTTAAGGGATTGTAGCAAATACCTGTTGGTGCAGTGACTAAATCATGAAATAAGTCTGGAAGAGAAAATAAATGGGGGGGAAAACTCCCTGAGTAGTTGTAAATGAAGGCTCATGGCATCGGATCCTGGGCCTGGTTCTGACTGAGCTAAAAGCTCAAATGAGCACAAAGAAATTGCTTACTCATAAAAAAAATAAGTATAAGCCATGGTCGAATCATCAAATGCTTGTAAACTCCTACATCAGAATTATGAAACTGGAAGCCTCCCAGACTACCTCTCTGAAGTATCTAATTAGAAAAGCAATCAGCTAATTGCAGGCCATCAGAACTCAAGTTTTGGTTTCCTTTAAGTGATGCTCTGAAGCAGATTTTGAATTTGTAGCCGCTCTTTCTGATCAATGGGTAAGTGGCCTGATCCTTGCGTCACACTGGTGGTAATAACTGGGGAGAACTCATGACTCAGCTATTAAAAAAAAATGTCAAAAACAGGGCTAAAATTCTAAAATGTGGTTTGGATTTCAAAAGAGCCGTTATTTCATAGGGGTAAGTTTTCAAACAGGTCATGAGTGGCTCAGATAACAGGCTTAAAATTAACTGGTTATCTTTGGATGAATTTCAGTTGAACCAACTGGCTAGGTTTTCCCGAAACAGTTGAAGCTAAAAAAAAAAGCCAGTAGTGACCATCTCCTAACTTAGCTGTGCCCTCTGTACTGGCTAAATGTATGCACCTGGCAAATTTAGGGGGTCTTTTACTAAAGATTAGTTCATGTTATCTGCATCAGGGTCCATAGGAATAAAATAACTTCTGTGACAGATAACATTCGCTAATCTTTAGTAAAAGACCCCCTCGACCGATTAAATGTAAGTGGTGGAAGAGGGCCGTATTTATCTGGAGAAGGTGTCAGTCAAAACGGCTTTGAAGTCTGTTAGAAAAAAAAACACCTGAAAGCTGTTAGTGCCAGTGCTTATTCGTTTTTTAGTGTACTTTAATTCGATTTGGTATGCACTAAGCCAGCTTCTAAAATTAGATCAAAAATTAGCGCTGGGAAAAATTGGTCCTAAGCTCTATTCTATAAGGGTGCTCCGGACTGAATGTCTTTTTACAGAATAGTTGGAGTATTGATTCCACCCAGTATTGAGCGCTATCACGTACCGCACTGAAACCTGGTGTAAATATGGCACCCAACTCATGGCATTTGGGTTTGTAAATTGGGCTTTTCTATAATGCTTTGCCCAACTTTTCAGCAGTCTCCAACCCATCCATATCTCCCATGGCACTCCTTGATACCCACTATGGGGCCCTTTTACTAACCTGCAGTAAAAAAGGGCCCTGTGCTAGCAGTGGGGGGGGGGGGCATTTTTGCTCTTCGCCGAGGCCTTTTTTACCACAGCAGGTAAAAAGGCTGAAAAAAAGATATGGCCACGTGGTAAGATTGCTCTTACAGCATGGCCATGTGGAGGGAAGCACTTACTGCTACCCACTGAGGTGGCGGTAAGGGCTCCCATGCTAACCTGGCGGGCAACCCCCTGCGGAAAAAGTTTTTGAATATTTCCGCTAGCACCAGAAATGCCACGCGCTGGAGGTGGAACTACCGCCAGCGCCCACGTTGGGCCAGCAGTAGTTGATTGGCACGCGGTAAGCCTGCAGTGGGCTTACCGCCACTTAGTAAAAGGGCCCCCTATAGGATTTAGGTGCCCAGTATTATAGCATAGCAGGCAGGCAGATGTATGTACGTTTCCAATTATTGCCAATTAACTTCAATAATTGATGGTAGAATAGCTCATTAACTGATTTGTTTGTACATCTTGGATCCACACCCAAATATGGGTTCCATATATAGAATCCAGAGGTAAATGCTTTTAAGGTACGTTGTCAGTACAAGTTTTAACGTGTTAACAAACAGTTTATTAAAACAATTGTGTGGAACCCCCCCCCCCCCAGAAAAAATGTCCAAAAGGCCTAACAAACTAAAAACAAATCAAAATGTTGCCATGTGCACATCCCTAATATCTTATGGTTTATGTCCGTATAAGATTAGGTCAAAAATTTTAAGGAGATTTGAAAATGACTTTCTGCAGAATTCCTTTCATGGATTTTTGGCTTAGTTGATTGACAGAGGGTTCACTTCTGCGTCACCAAAATCGTGGCCAGGTTCCTATTAAGTCATTTCCCTTTAATGGTCCTTTAGGCAGGAATTCCCAAAGCTGTACTGGGGGAACTCCAGCCAGTCAGGTTTTCAGGATATCCACAACGAATATGCATGAGATCAATTTGCATACATTGCCTCCTCCAAATCTATCTCATGCATATTTGTTGTGGATATCCTGAAAACCTGACTCCCAGGGTTCCCCCAGGAAAGGTTTGGGAACTCCTGCCTTAGGGTCTTGTTCTGTTTCAAACAAATAGCATCACAACTCAAATCGAGGCACACTTATATATAGAATGGATGTGTCTGAACTTTAATGTTCCCTTTACCCTATAGGGATGGCCCATCCAGAGCAGGGTTAAAGGAAGCTGACAAGGAATTATGGTGTAGATTTCATTGCCAAGAGTGCATGTTGCACCTGCTCTGTGGATAGATGTAGGGCTTGAATTTCCAGCGCTTTTGATTTGAGATCGCCCTCAAAAGTCAAAGTAGAGCAAGGACAACATTCTCTTCTACTCGAAGCAAGGTACAGGAGAATTCTACAAATGTAGAGAGAGAAACTTGAGCCAAAGCTAAATCATCTGAATATTGGGTATCCAGTTTCATACAGCAATGGGTTCCCATTTCCAGCTTCATCTGTTAGAGGGCATGTCCTTGTTACTGTGCATCTGACCTGCTATTTCACTCCTACCCAAGCATTTCCCTTCCAAATAATATCTAGACACATCTGTAATGCAGGTATCTTGCCAGGTACTTGTGACCTGGATTGGCCACTGTTGGAAACAGGATACTGGGCTTGATGGACCTTTGTTCTTTCCCAGTATGGAACACTTATGTACTTAAACTAAGCTCTGATCCAACCCCTCTACTCATGAATTTAAATGGATTTCAAAAGACACAAAACACTTCTATGAGAAATCCAGAAAGGTGCCTTTTTTAAGCCTATCCCCAGTGGTGTGCTGGTAAATTTTTAACAACAGGCTATCTCCCCGGTCTACCTCTGCGCCCCCCCCCCCCCAATTGCAGAGCTGGCAATACCTGGGAAGAGCGCCTTGGGGGGGGGGGGCAATGCATTACTCCGGGGGAAAAAAAAATGTTTAATGCTCCCAGGTTCCAATCTAATTCATCTTTAATGTGGGATAAAATGCCATAAATAAGTAAATAAATAGATAGAAAGCAGCAGGCTCAGCTTACCTCCAGCCTTCCCTTCCCTCTCAGTGTCCCGCCCTCACGGAAACAGGAATACATCAGAACAAAGAAGGTGGGACACTGAGAGGGAAGGGAAGGCTGGAGGTGAGCTGAGCCTGCTGCTTTCAATGCTGCCGTGTGACTTGAGGTAAAATAAAATATTTAAAGGCAGGGCAGCGGCAGGAAGGAAAGGAAGGCTATCAGGGAGCTGAGGGCGGGCAGGTGAGCCAGTGCTGGGAGTCTATGACCCTGCAGCTCGCGGGGTGGGGAAGGAGAGGCAAGCTGGCTTGCACTCCGAGAACAACTGGCTCGAAAGATGCCAAAAAATTTACTGGCCCTTGCGAGCCGGCTCCAGCACACCACTGCCTATCCCCCAAATTATAATATTGTGCCTTAAGTTATATGCGCTAATTTGGCCACATGGCCAAATTGTGCGCACAACTTAATTGATTAACAAGCCAATCAGTGCCAATAATTGGTACTTAATATCCAATTAGTGGCACTAATTGGCTTTAATTAGAATTTAGACAACAGTACAGAGAGGGTCCAAAGTACAAAAAAGTACGGAAAATCACAGAAGCACCAAGAGCCTTAGGAAAATGGAACACGATTCTTTATTAACAACTGTTGATATTCCAAGATAGACCTGACACGGGCTTTGTTTCGGCGCCTAGCATCTGCATCAGGGGTCTGTATTAAACATACATAAACATATCAATCAAAACAAGAATAATGAAAAACAGATAAAAACATGTAGATATTAGGTTCTTTAAAACAGTAATTAAAAAAATAATTGGAAAACAATAATTAAAAACTAAAAAGTTAAGAAAATATAAATTTGGATTCTCAAATCATAATAATCATGGTGTTATAAAATTGTATCAAAGATATGAATTACATATTTACACAAAATATAATTGATCTTAGGTGGCCTAGATGGGTGCACCTAAAATTTAGTCACAAGAACGGTACGTAGGCATATTATTTATACGGGCATGCATCGCAGCTCTGCCTCCTCTCTGCCCAATTCTCTCCCCTGAGAATGCCTACACGCAGATTGTGTCACACTAGGCACACACCTTTTAGGCAGCTGCACATAGTGCAACAACACCTCGGATATTGTGTGCAGGTCTGGTCACCGCATCTCAAAAAAGATATAGTGGAATTAGAAAAGGTACAGAGAAGGGCGACGAAAATGATAAAGGGGATGAGGCGACTTCCCTATGAGGAAAGGCTAAAGTGGCTAGGGCTTTTCAGCTTGGAGAATAGGCGGCTGAGGGGAGATATGATAGAGGTCTATAAAATAATGAGTGGAGTTGAACGGGTAGATGTGAATTGTTTGTTTACTCTTTCCAAAAATACTAGGACTAGAGGGCACACAATGAAGTTACAAAATACTAAATTTAAAACGAATAAGAGAAAATATTTCTTCACTCAATGTGTAATTAAACTCTGGAATTTATTTCCAGAGAATGTAGTAAAAGCAGTTAGCTTAGCAGAGTTTAAAAAAGGATTGGTAGCTTCCTAAAAGAAAAGTCCGTAAGTCATTATTAAAATGGCGCTGGGGGAAAATCCATGCTTATTTGTAGAATACACACAAGAAAGTAGAGTGCTATGGCAGAATTACTATGGTGGAGTTTGCAGGCATAGTCTCATATTTTGGTCACAGCTGATTGTGGATTGCTTTGCTGCTGGCGTTTTAATCATAGACACATGCCCTCCCTCCTACCATTGTACTCCACTAGCACCGTTAATTTCTGTGTATCACGTTTTTTCTTCTTTTTTAGTTTCAATTTTTTGTATTTATTCCAACATGCTGCTAGCTTCTATATTGTTGTAGCAAACTTATCACATATCTGCATGCCGTTTGACAAGCACACCCCAACAGGAGCCTGTTTCGCTCTCCTGGCTTTCTCAAGGGAACTTAACGTGCAGTCACTGTAAAAAATAGCAAACAGACGTGTAAGCCAATCCAGTCTAACACTCCCATATCATGAAAAAATATAAATAAATGTCCAGGACTCACCATGCTGTCAAATGTTTGCTTGTCTACCGTCCATCAATATATTTAATATGGCGGCGGTGTCTTTTTAACTCCACCCAGCCCGGAACCGGCTACTCCATCTACCTGTGTTTCACATAAAGCAACCCCACTGGATGTGTGTATTCAGGCCATTTGGTTCAGGACAAACGAGCAGATTGGCAAAACCCGCCCGGTTGCCCGGACATGTCCTCAAAAAGAGGACATATGGTAACCCTAGTATGGACTGAATACTGCATTTTACTAACTCCACACACTGCGGGATGTATATTTCATACTTAATTGATTAACAAGCCAATCGGCGCTGATAATTGGCCAATAAGCAATTATCGGCACTAATTGGCACTAATTAGAATTTGTGTGTGCAACTTTCTAAGCATATTCTAAAGTGGTGCATGTAAATTCTCATGCGTGGAACTCAAAAGGTGGTGTGGCTGTGGGCAGGTCATGGGCGTTTCTAAAAATTACATACACTGTTATAGAATATACCCAATCTGTGCCTAGGTTTACACCAATGGTCACGCCTATTCTACACATATTCTATAAACCCAGCCTAACATTAGACGAGGTTTACAGAATAGCGCTAAGCGTGGGGGGGTTTCAGTGCCATATATAGAATCTGGCCCATAATGCTTTATATACAGTAATGTACTTTAGGGATTCATCATCTATACATAGGATATGGTTCTTTATAATATACTGTTGGCACTATTCAAGGATACGTATTTTACCTTTTGGGATATAGTTTATAAGTATGTGTTCTACAGCAACCCTGTTCCTCGAGCACTGCAAGCTGGTTGGGCCTGTGAGATTTCCCCACTTAATATGCATAAGACGCACTGCCTCCACTGAATGCAAATGTACCTCATGTATATTAATTGTGAGTGCCCTGGAAACCTGACCAGCTTGTGGTTCTGGAGGTCCAGAGCTACCTGTCCCTTTTGTAAGAGTGTAGATGTTTACCTAGTGTTCTATTACATGTGGCATATATTCGTTATTCCGTAGCAGAATATTTAAGAATGTGCTTTTGTGCGATAAGATTATATGTTACACACTGTCAGTTAATGCAATACTAGGCATGCTTGGATATATACTATATTAGGATATGTGTGTTTGTGCGTGTACAGTTATAGGGGTCTGTTTACTAAGCCACGCTAGCGGCTTCCACGCAGCATTGCCGACCCGGGCTGTGTCGGCACTAGCGCATAGCCAGCCGTTCTAGCGGCTTAGTAAACCCCAGCGATACTGTGTGTATATACTGTATATAAATGAATTCTTTACTTTCTAGAACCTTGATGAGTTTACCATGTCGCCAGCTGAAAACAATGGAGATCTTTATCATTTGATTTGTGTTTCCATTCCAAATAATGTGTGGATTCTCTCAGTCTGTTTTCAGTAGAGATTCTGCCACATTTAGCTTCTCCTGCTTTTCTGTACCCTTTGGTGGGTTTCTCTTTTTCATTACTTAGCCTACCTTCCAGCTTGCCAATGCTGTCTCACCGAGGACATTCCATGCTTGCATCTGGAGGAGGTCCAAGCTATGTGTTCCAAAATTCCTGAGTGAGATGGCACAGAAATCTGTTGAGACAAAAGACTTAGTGGAGAGGGGAGGAAGGGGATGAACTTTATTACACCAAGGCAATAGAGACAGCAGTGACTTAATCAGGACATATGCCTACTTCAGGGAGGGCAATGGCCTCCTAAATAGGAATGTCCTGGCCTTTTTTGGGGGAAAGGGAAGGTCTCTTAACCAGGTCATAGCTTCCCTTTGGGAGGAGAGTAAGGGAATAAAAGGGACAGTCTTCTAACCAGGGAATAACCCTACTGCAGTGGGGAGGGTGTTTGGAAGCTTTGGCATTTGTCACTGACCAGACCTTGATTAACTCTTTGTTAACCACTTCATTCCCTTAATTGAGGGTCAACAAAAAAGGTTCATCCTCATCCATGTTTTCTATACCACATGCAAACTTTCATGGAGCAAAAGTTCCTTTTATTTTTTTTTCCTCAATTTTTCCCTTTGTGTTCTATTTTTTCCTCCATTTTCAGATAGTACGGTGGTCTTGTATCATTAGATACTAACCCTAAGGTTGAACTATGGCTGACACAAGTTATCAAAGTCATGGCAACCATCTTGCCACTCTCCTCAGCTGCTGAATTTGATGGAATGTTTTGGTTTTTGATCCTATGCAATCTGGTTCCTATAGATCATATAGCACCAAAATAAGATTTTAGATCATTACAAGCAAAGAGTTGCATGTGCTTCAGTTGGATTTAACAGTGATGTTTGGACCTTATAGAGCAAAATCACTTACTTTTGAAACTTGATGACCTGGAGATCTCTGGAGTGGTTTTTAAGTGGCTCCTGGAATTCATATCACTCGGGACATAAAGGAATAAATTGGATAGCAAGTCATCTGACAAATAGGTGATGTTACCCTGGACAAGGGTCCCACTGTGTCCTCTATGTTTTTAACATATTTTAGGGGGAGGGGGAAGAGATTTGTTTTGGAGATCTAGGTTATCATATTTTTTATGCAGATGATTTGCAACTTGTGGTCTCATTTGAGGCGTCACTGGAGCAGGCACATAAATGTGAATTCAAGGCCTGCATGTTTCAGCAGTGCCTAAAATTCAGCCCATAGACAAATGGTGTGATGTTATGTTGGGTAAGGGGGTGGTCTCATAGACAAATGCCAACAGAAGGGCCAGTGGTGGAGGAGTGGTGCTTCCATTGTGCTCCTAAATATGTAGTTAGGGGTGTTTTTATCTTCACTGTGGAGCCTCAAATCTGCTTTTCATTGTTGGTTAATTACTAAAACAGATCATTCAGGCAGTGGTGGTCTCAAGATTAGACTATTCCAGTCTTCTGCCTAGAGGCCTGGGAGATATTCTTGGCCAGGCTAGGTCTTATTCATAGCACAGCTGTAAAAATTAAGGTGGAGGGACAAGATGGGAAAGGAGTGCTCTGAGCTTAGTGCAGTTAGACTGGCTGCCTATCCAGTGTCATATTTTGTTTAAGGTGCCAGTATGTGGGGATTGCTTCATCTTATCTGAGTAAATGGTTATATCTATATGTCCCAACAAAATTTTTAAACTCTAGTGAAGTTCATGGGCCTCTGTATTCCTTTGGTAAATGATGTCACCCAGGAAAAGACTATTAGGAGATAGTTGTATAAAGGCACATAATATTATTATTATTATATTATTATATGCCTTTGTATATCTGTAAAGTGCTTCTCATAAAAATGCCCCACTTGTACCAGTACGCACTATGACAAGTAGTGTATCTTTATATGATATCCAGGTCTAGGGGGGGTTTGTGGGAGTGGTTTGAGTGAAGCATGGGCATAATCCTGAAATAATGTGCTTAAGTTATAAAATACCTATACATGTACTTCAGCTGTGTACATTTGAAGAAGCTCCCGAGCTAGTGTAAAAGTACATGACTGCATTTCAGTCATGATTTTGGCAGCTTTTCTGCTGGTATTTTACAAAAACACATAAATGTCTATCAGGGCAATTCTGTAAATTGGCACCTCAGTCTAAATGCCCCAATGCTGTGCGTTTGATGCCCAATTTTAGAATGGCATCTTGCCACCAGGATTCCATTTTAGAATACTAGCATAATGTTGCCATTGGTGCGCCATGTGCCCTCTTATGCTATATCAATGGCAGGTTATAAGTTGGCAGTTCTAAGTGCTCCAAGTAATGCGTGTCATTTATTGAATTCTATAAACTACACATGTAACTGGAGACACAAGGAGAAACGGTAGTGAGGACAAAAAAGGGTGAACCAAAGAGTCCAGGGGATGTAAAATATCACTTTTTATTCATCAAAACACATAGAATAAAGGACAGTCCATACTTCTGATAATCAACACACGAAACAACTGGAGGGACAAGACGCAACACGGCCATCAAGACTGCATCAATAGCAAAACCAAATGCAATCTTGACTGTTGGATGCCCCTTAGCGGAGATTGTTTTCAAGAGTAAAAAGCACAGTTGCACTATTTACATTGAATCCTATGTACAGATGCTTACTATTATATGTAATTGGTCTATTTGACTCCTGACGCAGGCGCGTCATCCGAAACATGGCCATCTCAAGTCTTGTCCCTCTAGTTGTGTTTTGATGAAGAAGCCAAAGTGATGTTTTACATCCTCTGGACTCTTTGATTCTGCCTTTTTTGTCCTCACTACATGTTTCTCCTTTGTATTTATTTATTTTTGTTACATTTGTACCCTGCGCTTTCCCACTCATGGCAGGCTCAATGTGGCTTACATATTGTATGCAGGTACTTATTTGTACCTGGGGCAATGGAGGGTTAAGTGACTTGCCCAGAGTCACAAGGAGTTGCCTGTGCCTGAAGTGGGAATTGAACTCAGTTCCTCAGGACCAAAGTCCACCACCCTAACCACTAGGCCACTCCTCCACTCCAAAATCCTCACCCGTGAGGATTTTGCCCTTTTCCCTTTTTCTGTTAACTGGGAGACACACCCATGGCCCACCATTGCTCCACCCTCATGTGTACACCCCCCCTCCCTTGCAGATAGGAGGGGGGTGTATACAATAGCATTTAGTACACTAGGCACCTGTCAATTAATGGTGCCTTTGACATGCGTAAGGGTGTTTACCTCTAGGCACCCGTTTATAGAATTGCCCCAAATGTATCCTTATAAAATAGGCTTAACATAAGTACTTACTTTGCCCCCCCCCCCCCCCAACCTAGGCAACTTTTTAAAATTATAAAGACATTTTAAAATTATAAAGACAATATAATACTTTCCAGAAGAAACTTAAAATGGGCTTTGAATAGTTGTTAATCAGGATGTGATGATGGCTACCTGGGATTTTGATGTGTAGTGGGGGATTATATTATGGAGGATTTATGATAAAGCTGGGCATTTTTGGTTTGTAAGTAGATGACGGTGTTAATAGTTTAACCATCTTGAGCCTGATGCATAAAGTGGATATATTTTATTGTTGTTCTCGATCTCGTGTACTTTGATCTATAGAAACATAAGGGTTAGATCAATGGGCCATAGAACCCTGCATCCTGGCTACAACAGAGAGTAATCTGGGGAACTTGGAAATACTCAACAGCTCCTAATAGGGAGATTCCTTCCCTGGTGCTCATTGCCAGACATATAAGTGGCCAGTTCCCAGGCCTACCTGACTAATACTTAATGGACCTGTCCAAGTCTCTTTAAATCCAGCTGTACAACTATTCTTAATTACATCTTCCAGCAACAAATTCCACAGCTTAATTGTTCTTTCACTAAAAAAATACTTTCATAAATTTGTTTTAAATCTAATCGGTGAGTTTCAGGGAGTGTCTTCTAATCCTAATATGGTTTGAAAGGTGAAATAACTGTTCTTTATTGACTTGCTTCATACCACTCAAATTTTATAAACCTCTATCAAATCCCCTTTCAGTTGTCTTTTCTCCAAGATGAAGAGCCCTAACCTGTTTATCTTCTCTTCGTAACGAATGTATTCCACACCCTTTATCATTTCTGTTGCCTTTTCTAGTTCTGCTGTACCTTTTTGAGATGAGGGAACAGCATAAAATACTTAGGGTGTGGTTTGAGAATGGATCTGTACAGAGGCATTACGATATTCACAGTCTTCCTGAGCAGTAACTCTGAATGTGGAACCCAGAATTGGTTACAGATAGGATTATTTTTTTCTGATCTATATCACCTTGCAGTTGTTTGCACCAAGGGCAGTGGTGTGCTGGAACCAGCTCACATCAGCTTGCCAGAGCCGTTTTTTATTTTTTAAAGAATTTCGGAAGCCAGTTGTTAAACTTTAACAATTTAAAATTTGGTCCCTTCCTGGCAGCATCACAGCTCCAGCTGCCCTGTGGCTGGACGACTCACTCCGACCCTCGTGGCAAAAGAAACAGACTCTGAATCTCCACGTATAAGGGGGCTCTTGCACTAATGTGGGTATTGGCGATATTCAGAGCGGTGCCCAGATAAAGTTAGGATAACCGCTAACCAGGCTCCACCTTAGCTCCAGCCCTGTTCCACCACAGTACTACCCAGACAGTGTCAAGTGCTCAGATCAGCAACATTATCTGGATAATACCACTGAAAATTACTGACTGGCCCTGGCCCGCACTTAAAACGAATCGGAGAAAAGTTTTCTTCACTCAACGTGTAATTAAACTCTGGAATTCGTTGCCAGAGAATGTGGTAAAGGCGGTTAGCTTAGTGGAGTTTAAAAAAGGTTTGGGTGGCTTCCTAAAGGAAAAGTCCATAGACCGTTATTAAATGGACTTGGGGAAAATCCACTATTTCTGGGATAAGCAGTATAAAATGTTTTGTACTTTTTGGGGATCTTGCCGGGAATTTGTGACCTGGATTGGCCACTGTTGGAAACAGGATGCTGGGCTCGATGGACCTTTGGTCTTTCCCAGTATGGCAATACTTATGTACTTCTTATCACCTGAATAAGTAGGTTGCAGAAGGACATAATAATTCCAATACTGAGTCAGGCCAAATGTCCATCTAACCCAGCATCTGGTTTCTAACAGTGTGCAATACAGGTGACAGGTACCTGGCATAATCCCCCACAACAGTAAGATTCCATGCTACTTCCCCCCAGGGATAAGCAGTGGCGTTCCCCAGGTCTACCTTAAGAACAGTTGATGGAGTTCACCTCCAGGAACTTGTCCAAACCTTTTTTAAAACACTGCTATGCTAACTGCTTTTACCACAACCTCTGGCAATGAGTTTCAGAGTTTAACTATGCAGTCAGCGAAAAAAATATTTTCTCAAGTTTTTTTTTTAAATGTACTACTTAGTAACTTCATGGTGTGTCCCTACTTTTTGTACTTTCGAGAAAGTAAATAATAATTCACATTCACCCATTCCATTCAGGATTTTATAGACTTCTATCATATCTCACCTCAGCCATCGCTTCTCCAAACTGAAGTGCCCTAACCTCATATGAGAGTCATTCAGTCCCTTTAGATATCAGCCCCTGAATTTCTGTTGTGATAGAGGCCTAAGGATCTGATGCATGAAGTTTCCATATTTCGTAGCTGGAAAACATGTTTTCATTTGGCTTAGTCTCCTGGTTGATTTTGTCAGTGCTCTTTTCATCACTGCTTTGTTTGTAGGAAATATCTAATTTGAACCAGCACATTTCTAGTGGCTGCAGGCACAGACTGACTCATCAGCCAGCATATTCCATAACCTAATCGCATGAACAGGAAAAGTTCTTAAGTGATATCAAATTCAGTTTCCTTTTTCATAGCTTTATAGCACAGATCCTCTGGTTTTTTGCATTCTGATGAATGTAAGTATGTTGTCTAACTGTGGGTAGAATGTGACTGAGATTAGATTTGATTCAGCTGCATTTTGCTCTGAACATCTCTGACTGTTTCTTTAACTAGTACGACTACTTATTTCTATAGCACTACTAGACGTACACACAGGGCTGTACACTTGAACATGAAGAGACGGTTTCTTCTCGATAGAGCTTACAATCTAATCAGGAAAGACAAACAGGACAAATAAGAGATAAGGGAATTACTAAGGTGGGAATGATAAAACATGGGTACTGAACAAGTGAGTAAGGGTTAGGAGTTAAAAGCAGCATCAAAAAGGTGCTTTGAAGGTGTCTGTCTTTGAAGACAGACAGAGATGGAGCTTGACATACTGGCTCAGGAAGTCTATTTCAGGCATGTGGTGCAGCAAGATAAAAGGAACAGAGTCTGGAGTTAGCAGTGGAGAAGAAGAGTGCAGATAAGAGAGATTTACCCTGTAAACCGAGTTCCAGGGGAGGAGTGTAGGGAGAGATAAGAGTGAAGAAGTACTGAGGAGCTGCAGAGTGAATGTACTTGTAAGCAGGGGCGTAGCTACGGGTGGGCCCTGGATGGGCCCAGGCCCACCGAATCACAGCTCAGGCCCACCCAATTTGGCCTGCTCCTCCATCCGGTGCTGGTCTTCTAGGTGCCAGTTAGGCTACAGTGAGAGTGCTGCACAGCCTGAGCCTTTCAGTTCTGCCCTGGCTCAGCGGGGCTTCTGCCCCTTTATTCACCAATTTAATTTATTTATTTATTAAGTTTTTAACTTTATAACAAGAATTCACTTGTTATTGAAATACAGCATAATAGGCATTTACACTGAAAACAAAAATAAAGAAATACAATTGCATTAATACATCAGCTTAATCCACAAATAACATTAATGCTTTCTTAGACCACATTAAATGAGGAGGCGGTAAGAGTAGAGAAGTTTTAAATAGTAAAAATAATAAATGACATGGGGCGTATTATTTCCACAAATATCTTATATTCATTTCAGCTGCTTCAACTCAAGAAATGATTTTAAATGTTCTGGTAAATAAAAGGTATATTTAACCTGACCCAATTTAACAATACATTTACATGGAAAAGCTAAGAAGAAAGTCCTCCTATATCTAAGTGTTGTGATTTCAATGCCAGGAAGGCTTTCCTTCTATGTTGGGTTGATTTCGTTACATCTGGGAAAATCTGAACCTTCACTCCGCCAAAACAAGCTTTAAAATTTTTAAAGTATAGTCTCATTATATTATTTAAGTCTTGTTCAAATATAAGTGATACAACCAAAGTAGATCTTTCAGAGTTTTCATCTAATGTTTGTTCCAGAATTGCTGAAATATTTTTTAAATCCAAATTGGCATCTCGGGGCCTTGTCTTTCCCCCCCCTCTCCTTTGGATTAGGAATATAGAATATCTTATTTATAGGCGGAATTGCGTCAAGTGGTATCTTCAAAACTTCATGTAAATAACGTTTAAACATGTCGTAAGAATTAATCCCTGGGAGGTTAGGGAAATTTAACAGTCGTAAATTTAATCTTCGGTTGTAGTTTTTCTATCTGCTCGACCCTCTTTTCGAATGTCAGATTGTCCTTTAACCACAGATGTTTTAATTCTTGAAAAGAGTCAGCATTCATCTGAATCTTTGAATTTTTTCAGAAATTTTCTTCATTAATTACATCTACTTTAGCATTAGTTCTTGGAATTTAATATTAAAGGCTCTGACCTCTCCCGATGTCTGCTGTAGAGTATTATCCTTTTCATTCAGCTTCTCCCAAATCATCTCGAGGTTGATTCCCGGTTCTTTCGTAGAGATCTCTGTCTCTACTCCAGGCGTCTTCCGTGGCGCTACCTGACCCTCACCGGAGCAGCAGTCAAAACACTTCCGGTAGACTGGTGCGATCCACCCAGGCACGCCACCGACGCCGGGCACGGGGGAGTCAGCGTTGATGGAGGTGAGAGGGAAACTTCTTCTCCCAGCAGGATCTCCGCTTCTCTCGGCTGCCCCGCAATGGGATCCGCTTCTCCTATTATGTGGGAAATTGGCGCGAAGTAGCGCTCAAGGCCCGACTGAAACGGCGAGGATGTCGAGGTAGGTGGGGGGACTAACCTCGCAATCCCCTTTCTTTGGTATGAGGCATCTGGATTAGATAGTAGAAAATTTTTCCAAACGGACCTACGAGCTGCCTATCGACGCCGCCAGCTACGCCGCCATCTTGGTTCCTTTATTCACCAATTTAAATGCAAACTCACATAACAAAAGTCACTAACAATTACACTCCTTAACAGTCCTCAACTCCCCCCCCCCCTTTGCTTCTGCCCCTTTAAAACTTTTCTGACTCAGCTGCTTGGCAGGCTGGACCCGAGGAACAGTGAGGGAAAGTGATCGGGATGTGGCTCGTGAGCCGACTTTTGTTTCTCTTATTGCAAGTGAGCCTTTGCTGGGGGGGGGGGGGGCTCCGAGCCCTACAGGAGGATGGTGAGTGCAGGGCTACGGATCCGAGTAATCTTCCTACCCACCTCAAAACTTGTAGAAAACTGTGGTCTCTTAGTACTGCTGCAGATCAGAAACTGAAAACCCTTCTCATCTGACCCCCAACATCTTCAGCAAGGCAGAATTTAACATTAACATCCCCGCCCCCCCCCCCCACACCACACACACACACACACACACACACACACAACACACACACACACACGTGGGGTGGGGTAGAATCCCTAACCTCCTTCGGCCTTACAGTGAGAACCTTCTTCGGATCTCGTCCCACTTCAGCTAAAATGAAAGGGCTGAGGATTCCCATTTCACCAACCTGTACCTCCTCTGTAATACTCTAGCAGTAAAAGAGAGGGAATTGCCATTTCTAAAGTAGCTGGGGGGGGGGGGCACAGGGGGAGGGCCCCACAATAGATTTGTTGAAAAACGGCGCCTATGCGCATTCACCGCCACTTTAGTTCACGCGGTGCCGCTGTCTTCCTGCTTGCACGCAGTGCCACTTAAAACCAGAGATGCGCTGTGGTGGCTGAGATGAGCTCTCTCGACGTTCTGCTCCTTGAAGGGAAAAGACGTTATTGGGCCCCTGCTGCGGGGTCAGCCTTCAGTTGGGAGTGAGACCCCCAGAGTCAGCACTCACCCATGGCCCCAAACAGGAACAGGAGTCGAATATGGAGCACAGTCTGCAAAAGCTCTCGGAGTCTGCACCTGCCACCACATGCATACAAATTTGGTTTGAAGCTCAGCTGCCCAGGTAAAATAACTGCTTTTTAACATGTACAGTGAGTGTTTGCTGGTGGTGGGCTTCTGGGTGAGGGTGGGCTCTTCACAGCCTAGGGGAATTGAATCATTAAATATGCATTTCCCCCCTAGGCAGTGTAGAGCCCATCCCCACCCATAAACCCATCAACAATTAATGTTCTGGGTGGGAATGCACTCAATGCCCAGGTTAAATAATAATAATAATAAAGTTGTATGTCTTTTTACATTGGCAAGTTTTGCGGTGGGGAAGTTCTCTGCTGTGCCCAGCTTAAAATAAAAAAAAAAAGTTTTATATTTAATGTAGGTAGGTTTCTGGGTGGGGGTGGGCTCTGCAGTGGTGTGCTTCAGACATGCCAGACTATGGTGGGATGAGTAGGGGGTAGGACAGGGCTGACACTAGGCTACAGGGAGGGGTGGGGGGTAGGGTGGGGCTGATGCCTAGGTACAGGATGGGTGTGGGGAAGGGGAGGGCTGATGCCGGTTACAGGGATAGAGGGGGGGGTAGTGTAGAGAAAGGAAGGGCTGATGCCAGGCTACGGGGATGGATGAATGGGGGGTAAGAAAGGAAGGGTAGGGCTAATGCCAGGTTATAGGGATGGATGAGGTGAGTGGGGAAGGGAAGGGTAGGACTGATGTCAGGCTACAGGGAGGAATGGAGGGGTAGGGAAGGACAGAGCTGATGCTGGGCAATTGATGAGGGTTGGTCTGTGTTCTGCATGTGACCAAAGTGATTCTTCTGGCATGTGGTTTGTATTGGGATCTATATCAGTCTGAGTAGTCTGACTTTTCCAGTGAGACACATATTGCTGTTGTGTATATTCACTGCTGCCTTTTTAAAGGTACTGTTATTAGTATTTGTGTGTTCAGAATTGGTGGTGTTAAAGTTTGCTACATAGGCTTTGAGTATGTATGCGGTTTATATAGCTAGTGGACAGCTGTTGGGCAGACTGTTTATTAGAAATCCTTCATCAAGTGCACTTAAGGCATTATTTAGGAGTATCTCAAGAAATGCTACTCTCACTTATATACATAGTGCCCACCCATATTAGCTCTGGGCCCACCCCAAAATGTCAGGTCTGGCTACGCCACTGCTTGTAAGTCAATAAGAGAGTTTGAACCAGTGGTGTAGCCACTTTGGGTTCAGGCCCACCCAGCAGCAGCATACCTATGATGTGGCTGGGAGGGATCTCCAAGTCAACCAGCTGAAAACTCCCAACAAGTGTCCCTCCTGCATACCTTGTTAAGTAGCAGATCTTCGCTTGCAATGAGCAGTGACATACATACTGCTCGCACCAGCCCCACAGCCTTCCCTCTGATGTATTCCTGCCTATGCGGAAACAGGAAGTTGCATCAGAGGGAAGGGTGTGGGGCCAACATGAGCAGTGTGTATTAGTTGCTGCTTGCTGCTGGTGAAAATCTGCTATTTAAACGGTATACGGGAGAGGGGGGATGTTTGAGAGACCATATGGCATGCAGGCGAGAGAAGGAGAGACCAAATCACCTGTGGGACGGGGCGAGGTTCTTCTGCCCACCCATTTTGGGCCCTGGCCCACCCAAAATTGGGTGTCTGGCTACGCCCCTGGTTTGAACTGTATGCGGAAACGGATAGGGAGCCAGTGAAGTGACTTGAGGAGAGGGCCAATATGAGCATAGCGACACCGGTGGAATATAAGTCGTGCAGCAGAATTTTGAACAGATTGAAGGGTAGAGAGATGGCTTAGTTGCAAGTTGCAATAGTCTAAGTGAGAGGTGATAAGAGTGTGGATAAGGGTTCTGGTAGTGTGCTCAGAAAGGAAAGGATGAATTTTGGTGATATTATAGAGAAAGAAATGACAGGTTTTAGCAGTCTGTTGAATATGTGCAGAAAAGGAGAGAGAGAGAAGTCGAAGCTGACCCCAAGGTTACGAACTAACTAGCTAACTGATTTTTTTTTTTTTTAACTATCTTACTACTGTTTTGAGATTCTCTTGGTTTTTATTATGTTTGATATATTTAGTTGATGAATTGCATCATTGGTTAGAATATTATGCTGTTTAAAGAACTTCTTAATATTTGAGGTATATTGCTTTGAGTTTCAGGGGAGGGTAATTTTAGAATAGAGAACTTATGGGCTGATGCTCAGAACCAAATACAGGTGCTAGAGGTGATTAGCACCGGACTAGTGCCAGCATTACTGAGCGCAGAATGCTCAGAGGCTTAAAGTGAGAAATAACATGCGTGCCATAGATTAACGCAAATAGCATGTTAATGTAGTCATTTCCTATTCCCTCCCAATGCTCAGAGAACAGCGCACAAAACAAAGCCGTCTTACTGCTGAAAACATAACGCCAACTCGGAGCTGGTGTTAGGGTGTTTGAAGAGAGGATTTCTCACGATTCTTTAAAATCTGCCAGTTTTTATATAATTTGAAAGCAGAAGGAAGCTCGTACAAGCCCCTAAGCACTGGTAGTAAGAATTATAGCTACGTCATGCAAGGTTCCACGTTAGGAGTTACGGACCAAGAAAGGAATCTGGGTGTCGTCGTCGATAATACACTGAAACCTTCTGCTCAATGTGCTGCTGCGGCTAGGAAAGCGAATAGAATGTTGGGTATCATTAGGAAATTTATGGAAAACAGGTGTGAGGATGTTATAATGCCGTTGTATCGCTCCACGGTGCGACCACATCTTGAGTACTGTGTTCAATTCTGGTCGCCGCATCTCAAGAAAGATACAGTAGAATTGGAAAAGGTGCAGCGAAGGGCGACTAAAATGATAGCGGGGATGGGACGACTTCCCTATGAGAAGAAAGACTAAGGAGGCTAGGGCTTTTCAGCTTGGAGAAGAGACGGCTGAGGGGAGACATGATAGAGGTATATAAAATATTGAGTGGAGTGGAACAGGTGGATGTGAAGCATCTGTTCACGCTTTCCAAAAATACTAGGACTAGGGGGCATGCGATGAACTACAGTGTAGTAAATTTAAACAAAATCTGAGAAAATATTTCTCACCCCAACGCATAATTAAACTCTGGAATTCGTTGCCGGAGAACGTGGTGAAGGCGGTTAGCTTGACAGAGTTTAAAAAGGGGTAGACGGTTTCCTAAAGGACAAGTCCATAAACCACTACTAAATGGACTTGGGAAAAATCCACAATTCCAGGAATAACACGTATAGAATGTTTGTACGTTTGGGAAGCTCGCCAGGTGCCCTTGGCCTGGATGGCCGCTGTCGTGGACAGGATGCTGGGCTTGATGGACCTTTGGTCTTTTCCCAGTGTGGCATTTCTTATGTACTTATGTAAGAAACAAATGTCATTGGCACCAGTTTCCTTGCCTTCCAAGTGAAAAAAAATTGAGATGCTTATATTTAAGGGTGCAGGAAACAGACGCCAACGTGTATTTCACTTTTGGGTTTGTCAAGGGCATGCCCCCAGGACCTAGGTTTACTGTGAAACTCTTCTGCACATGCACCAAGCACGTTCCCCCACCCATATCTTTTGCTTTTACAGCATGCATATAATTTGAATGCCATTTCTTTTGAGCACTGGCCAGCTAGGTTTTGGGGTATGGGTTCTGTGCTGTTGGCTTTACCGTGGGAGTTCTGAGTATCGCCACTTCTTGATCTGGATTAAATAGGGGCTTATTTTAAAACTGTTTGATAAAGACAGATGACTCTGCCCAAGTTACACCCCAAACATGCCTATACATGGGCAGCTTAAAAGTCTACGTCTTTCTGTCATTGCGGATACTTTTATGCGTACAACTCTTGGGGTAATTGTATGAGAGGCAATTTTATACATTTTAACATTTTTTATAAAATTATCTCCTTAATGCATTAAGGGCTAGATTTACTTAAGTGCCTTACCACATTAGCATGCACTAAGGGGCTAGCATAGGTCATTAGTACATAGGTCCTATTGCATTAAATGGGACCTGCAGGACATAAGAATATATGTTAACATGCTCTATATGGGTAGTTCCTTTAGTAAATCCCATCCTAAGTAGGTACTTTTATACATACAAAACAATAATACACATCAAAAATTAAACAAATAAAAAACATGAAAAAACATAAAGAGAAGATTATTAGCACTACCACTGTACTACCTAGAACTTATTATTTGGATTTTATTCGGATAGTGATTCCAATTTTGATTTTCCTTTTCTTGCTCCTTTCAACCCCATTTTCTTAATCAATAGGGTTAGTTTATAATACTTTGTCATATGTAATTTTCTTAACTATTGCATTTGAATATGCGATATATAAATATAAGAAAAAGAAACAGCATATGATGGAATGTATTTTCTGTTTCAAGATTGATGCTTGTGGTAACATTGGGCTCCTTTTGCAAAGCCGCACTGACAATTCTGGTGCAGCAAACGTGACGATGCACATTAAATTCCTGTGGGCTTCGTTACATTTGCCGCATGGGAGTTGCTGGTGTGGCTGTGTAAAAGGAGTCTATTGTGAATTTTAAAAAAAAACAAAAACAAACCACATTACCACAACTGATAGCCTCATCTTAGTCTAAACATTATCACAAAGGGTAAAAACAAATGACTTGTCAGATTTTGTTGAAACTTATTCAAACTTATTTTCTAGCCACAGAAAAGAAGGGAATTTATTCCATAGCCCTGGGACTGTGCCAGAAAAGTCACTTGCCTGACCTATTGATATCCTCAAATACTTTAAAGATAGAGTCACAAAAGCCTCTCGCTCACCTGTGAGCTGAAACTATGCAGTGTTTTCTACTGCTTTAACTTGCAGCTGATATACCTTGGCCCGCTTTGATGCTGTTCCTTAAATCTAGGTCTTAAATCTGAAAACTGGGACCATTCAATAAATAAGTAACCAATGAAGTGAAGACGAGGCATACACAGCGCTGTACACCTATCCATGATGTCACTTCCTTTCCTTTTCCCCAATTCATAATATATGTACTTTTTGTAACTGCTCAGAAGGCCTACTAAATGGATGTTATATCAAATGTGGTTGAACTGGGAACTTGGATAACGTTGACGTTAATGAAAAATATGTGCTTAGATTTTGTTCTGCAGACTGTTAGAGCTTTTCAGAGCAACGTACATAAGTTTAGCAACCCCAATTATTTGAAAAGTTGGCTCTGATGGACCTGTGAGAGGCATGGGCAGGTCAGGGGTGTGCCATGTAGTTTGTACGTGTTATAGATTACTAGCATTCAGGGGTGGCCCAAGACAATCTGCCACCTGAGGCAGAAAATGAGCTGCTGCCCCTTCTCCTCCACTGCTACTCCTCCCCCCCCATCTTTTCCCTCTTCAACCCCTTTCCTCGAAATTACCTTTTCTATTTTTTTCTTGTTTCTCAAAAGAAGGCGGCGGAAGCAATTCCCATAGGCTGTCCTGCCGCCGGTCTGGCTTCTATTGTCTTCTCATGCAGCCCACCTCTGTGATGTAATTTCCTGTTTCCTTGGAGGCAGGCCACCCACAGTAAAGAGAAGGGGCCGGGACCGGTGGTAAGGCAGCCTATTGGAGTCAGTGCTACCGCCTTCTTTTGAAAAACAAGAAAAGAAAGAAAAACGTAATTTCAGGGAAGAGGGTTGAGGAGGGAAGGGGGGGGGGGGGGGAAGAATCCCCTTCACAAGAGTGCCAGAGTTGGCTCCTGTGCTCAGATCCATGCCCACTTGCAGTTGCATGCGCTGGATTTTGGGTGCACAATTTATGGAATACGAACTAAGAGCAGTTATGCACTCAACTGCTAATTACTGCCAAATAGTACTTATAAGACTTCTGTGTATGCGGGTCTAGGTCTTCCTATTATATGACGACGTTCCTAAAAATTATTTTTATTTATCATCTTTTATATTTATTATATATGTTTGTAAACCGCTTTTGGTCTTTAAGTTGAGTGTATATTAAGTTTTAACAATATTGGTCACTATTCAACTGACATGCTCTAATTTTGCATGGTAAACGTAAAATTATGCTTGTAAGTTTATAGAATTAGGGGGTAGGTGAACACACACTAGTGTGGGTTGATAAATCATTGTGTTATTTGATTTATTTATGTAAAATATTTATAGCCCGCAACTATTCAGTGTTCTAGGCAGTGACAAGATCACATGCACAAAATATTAACACAGTCAAATGATTAAAAGGAGAGATTTACATGCATCTCTTTCTCTTAAGATAAGCCCCCCCCCCCCCCCCCCCCCCAGTATTCAGCTCTGGCCACACAGTTACAAGCATAAATTATAGAATGCTATAATTTATATCTTTTGTTTTTTTGTTTTGTGTTTTAGAGCAATCTAGATGCAAGCATTTACCCCAGCTCTGGAGCTGGTATAAGTGGTCAAGCCTAAATTATTACCTTTGCTTTGGCACTGCTACACTTCTATTCTGTACAGGGTAATAGGGGCTTACTTTCCTTTATGGAATAGGCTCCAAGCAGATGCCTTTGTGCTGCTGTAAAATAGGCACCTTTTTCTAGAATTAAATTTCTTCTATGTAAGACGGCCTACATCCTTCTTACTTTGCAAACCTCGCAGATGAAGATTTTCCAATGAATTTGGAAGTCGCTTCCAAATGGGGAACTGCAGGGCAGAAGTGGAGGAAGTCTGCAAGCCCAGAGCTTAACAAGTCTCAGCAAGAAAAGAAAAAAACATCCCAAATTTAAAAAACGCAGAGGAAAGGTACTAAAAACTGGATCTTTGACGCCTTTTTTGGCTGTCTTTTGAGGCACTACAGCTTGAAGTGTGAGATAATGCAGATATAATAAGAGGTCATTGTGGTTACCTATTTGCAGGGGCAGCAGAATGCTTTTCTTGGTTAGGTGTGCGTGTGCCCAATCTCTACCCCTCACCCCCGGACCTAATCCCAGTTCCAGTCCCAGCCTCAGCCCCGATACCAACTCTTACGTCCCATCCCTACCTCAGCTTCACCCCCAGCCCTTCCCTGCCATCTTTAGTTTACCAGCCCCATGGTATCCAGCATCCCTCTCCCTCTCATCTCCCTCTTAAGCCCCCCCCCCATGGTATCCAGCATTTCTCTCCTTTCCTCCCTCCATTCCCTCTTCAGCATCTCTCTCCTTCCTCCCCTCTCTCACTCCATCTTCAGCATCTCTCTCTTCTTCCCTCCCTCCCCTCCCCATGGTGTCCTGCATATCTCTCCTTCCTTCCTCCCCCTATGGTGTCCAGCATGTCTCTCCTCTCTCTCCCCTCCTCCATGGTCACCAGCATTTCTCTCCTTCCCTCTCCCAGTCTTCAAGCATGTTTCACCTCCCCTCCTGCTGCTTCAACATTTCTCTTTTTCCCAACTGTCCTGCCACAAAGTGTTTATTTGCTTACCTCTCTCCTTAGGTGGCGACTCTTCAATCTACATAAGACCAGGAATTGCACTGCAGCAGATGTGGGACCTTGAGTATCTGGGGGTGCTCAAAGCTTGCCTGCTTTTGTCCCATAGGAGGAAGTTCAGAAGGGGTGGGGGTAGGAAGGCTTTGAGCATGCCTAGATGCTCAGGGTCCTGCACCAGCTGACCATGCAATGCCTCTTCAATATGCAGATTATAGAGTCACCGCCCTGAGGGAGGGAGTTAAGCAAATAAAAGCAAGGCGCAGTGCCCCCACTGGTGCACGGAGCCACCCCTAATATGGCACCGTGCCCCGATGGGCATGAGCACCGGGCCAGCGCAGTGCAACTAGGTGTGACGGGCACATGCCCACTGCCCAAAGGGCACCCCGCTGAAAAGGGGGCAGAACTACAGAGGGGTTTAAAAGCCCCTGGGCGGAGCATGGACGGCCTCTTCAGGCGTCCGGGCACCAGCATACACGGTCGATTCCTTACTGTGCCCCGGTCCAGCAGCCCGTGTCCTGCCATGCGACCCCCCGCGCGCACGAAGAAGGGCCCATCTGCATGCAGCATGGATAACGCGCGTTTGATGCCTAGATGCTCAGGGTCCTGCACCAGCTGACCATGCAATGCCTCTTCAATATGCAGATTATAGAGTCACTGCCCTGAGGGAGTGAGTTAAGCAAATAAAAGCAAGGCGCAGTGCCCCCACTGGTTCACGGAGCCACCCCTAATATGGCGCCGTGTCCCAATGGGCATGAGCACCGGGCCAGCGCGGTGCAACTAGGCGTGATGGGCACATGCCCACCGCCCAAAGGGCACCCCACTGAAAAGGGGGCAGAACTACAGAGGGGTTTAAAAGCCCCTGGGCGGAGCACGGACGGCCTCTTCAGGCGTCCGGGCACCAGCATACATGGTCGATCCCTTACTGTGCCCCGTGTCCTGCCATGCGACCCCCCGCGCACACGAAGAAGGGCCCATCCGCATGCAGCATGGATAACGCGCGTTTGATGCCTAGATGCTCAGGGTCCTGCACCAGCTGACCATGCAATGCCTCTTCAATATGCAGATTATAGAGTCACCGCCCTGAGGGAGTGAGTTAAGCAAATAATTCACAGGGGAGGGATAGAGGTAGGGAAGGAAAATTTAGGGGGTGCCAACACACCTGTGGCTCCCCCCTGTTCTGATGCCTACGTGGTGCAGCAGCACGGATACACAAATCGGCACAACAGAGATTTAGCAGGATAGGTCAGTCCTCTTGCTTCAATTTGCATATCTATGCTGCTGCACCCTGGGCTCCATTCTCACTGCAGCTCCTTGTGTCTCTGGGAAAGTCGCTTAACCCTCCATTGCCCCAGTATAGAATATGTAGACCGCTTTGATTGTAACCACAGAAAGGCGTATATCAAGTCCCATCCCCTATCCCTATAAAAGCAAAATGAGAGAGTTTTACAGAGGTATAAATAGTTAAGTTCATTTTTTTAAAAAATGTATCAGTTGTTTACAAAGAAATGTAATAGTAAGTGAAAGCTTTTGCACTCCTTGGATCATTTTTGCAAACTGTTACTTTCATCTCCTCACATGTAAGCAGCAGGATTAAGTGAGCCTTATGGACTTCATTAACCCAGCAAAGAAACATCAGGGGTAGGATTGCTTCAGAAAGGATCCTCCTTTGAATATTTTTCACTCACCTCCCTTTCCCCCTATCCGAGCCCTGAGTTTTTGAGATCCTTTCAGTTACAAACAGAACAGACAGATATATATTCTTATTTCGATATATAGAGTCAGGATGCCTTCTGTAGAAACAAGGACAGCCTGCCTGTGCCTCTTACTACTGCCACAGTGTAGCTTCCATTTCTGACACAGAGCAGCTGCTGGGAGGAATGTCTCCTGCAAGCTGATACCTGCTAAAAGATTAAAGCAACTTTACAAACAGTTGGGGGATTTTTTTTTTTCTCTTGTTAGCTGGTTACAAAAACTGCAGCATCACACAAAAATATCTGTTTTTATTCTTTTCATCCCAATGGAAGAAAGAAATTATATATAACAGGTTGAAAATGTCCGTTCTGGGTGCATAGCATAAGAATATAAGCTTTGCCATACTGGGGTAGACCAGTGGTCCACCAAGCCCAGTATCCTATTTCCAACTGGCCAATCCAGGTCAGACGTACCTGGCAACGTCCCAGAATAGTAAAAGAGATTTTATGCTGCTTATCCTAGAAACAAGCAGTGGATTTTCCCAAGTCCATCTTCATTGGCTTATGGACTTTTCTTTTAGGAAATTATCCGAACCTTTTTTAAACCCTGCTAAGCGAACTTCTTTTACCACATTCTCTGGCAACAAACTCCTGAGTTTAATTACACATTGAATGAAGAAATATTTTCTCCGGTTTGTTTTAAACTTACTACTTAGTAGCTTCATTGCGTGCCCCCTAATCTTAGTATTTTTGGAAAAATTAAACAAGCAATTTACCTCTACCAATTCCAGAATATAATAGACCTCTATCATATCTCCCCTCAGCCATCACTTTTCTGTTAGTCTTTCCTCATAGGGGAGTTGTCCCATCCCCTTCATCATTTTTGTCACCCTTTTCTGTACCTTTTCTAATTCTGCTATATCCTTTTTGAAATGCAGTGACCAGAATTGCACACAGTATTTGAGGTGTGGTCACATCATGGAGTGATACAAAGGCATTATAATATTCTCATTTTTGTTTTCAATTCCTTTTCTAGTAATTCCTCACATTCTGTTTGCTTTCTTAGCTGCCGCTGCACACTGAGCAGAGGGTTTCAACGTAGCACCAACGATGACACCTAGATCCTTTTCCTGAGCGGTGATTCCTAATATGGAACCATGCATCACGTAGCTATAATTTGGGTTCCTCTTTCCCACATGCATCACTATGCACTTGCTCACATTAAACATCCTCTACCATTTGGATGCCCAGTATCCTAGTCTCCTAAGGTTCTCCTGCAATTTTTCACAATCCTCTTGCAATTCAACAACTTTGAATAACTTTGTGTCGTCAGCAAATTTAATTACCTCACTAGTTATTCCCTTCCCTAGATCATTTATAAATGTGTTAAAAAGCAGCAGTCTCAGCACATTCCACTGGGGAACCTCACTATCTTCTTTTTTTCACTGCGAATACTGACCATTTAACCCTACTCTCTGTTTTCTATATTTTGACCAGTTTTTAATCCACAATAGGACATAACCTCCTTTCCCATGACTTTCTAATTTCCTCAGGAGTCTTTCATGAGGTACTTTGTCAAATGCCTTTTGAATATCCATATACACAATATCGACCAGCTCAACTTTATCCACATGTTTATTCACCCCTTCAAAGAAATGTAGTAGAGTGGTGAGGCAAGATTTCCCTTGACTAAATCCATGTTGGCTTTGTCTCATTAATCATGCTTATGTATATACTCTGTAATTTTGTTCTTTATAATAGTGTCTCCTTGGCACCGACGTCAGGCTCCTCTGGAGCCTTTCTAAAAATTGGTGTTACATTGACCATCCTCATGTCTTCCAGTACCATTCTTGATTTTAAAGATAAATTAGATATTACTAACAATAGCTCTGCAAGTTCATTTTTTCATTTTTCAATTCTGTTGGTACTCTGGGATGTATACCATCTGGTCCAGGTGATTTCGTACTCTTGGAATTTTGCTCCATTACATCTTCTAGTTTTACAGAGATTGGTTTGTTTCTCTGACTAATCAGCATTGAATACCATTTCTGGCACTGGTATCTCTACATCTTCCTTGGTGAAAACCGAAGCAAAGAATTAATTTAATCCTTCTGCTGAGGCTTTGTCTTCTCTGAGTGCCCCTTTTACCCCTCAGTCATGTAGTGGGCCAACTCATTCTTTTACCGGCTTATTGTTTCTAATATATCTTAAAACGTTTTTACTATGTTTTTTTGTCTCATTAATGGTTGCTTTTCTATCACTAATGGTGTTCCGTTCTTTTATTTTGTGTTATGTATTTTATTTCTTAATCACCCAGTAATGCTCTCAGGAAAGATGGTATATGAAATCTAAATCCTAAACCATAATGCAATTTTCTTTTCAAAATCTCTCGTTGCCTTCCTTATCAGCGCTTTCCATTCCTTATGCTGTTTCCTATTATTTTTAGTCGGATCCCCCTTCTCCTCCACTGCTAACTCCAGGCTTCGCTCCTTTTCTCTCGAGGCACCTTATGCCTGGAATAGACTTCCTGGACCTATACGTCTAGCTCCATCTCTACCTGTTTTCAAATCTATGCTGAAAACCCACCTTTTCACAGCTGCTTTTTTTTTTTTTTAGCTCCCATTAATTCCCTCACCCGTAACTGTCTTGTCTATCTGTATTATTTAGATTGTAAGCTCTTTTGAGCAGGGACTGTCTCTTTGTATTAGGTGTTCAGCGCTGCATGCGTCTGGTAGCGCTATACAAATGCTAATAATAATAATATTTTCTGAAGGATTTTCTTTTAGCTCTAATAGCTTCCATCACTTCACTTTTTACCCATGCCAGCTGTTGTTGGCTTTCCTTCCTCCTCTTGTAATACATGGAATATATCTGGTCTGGGCTTCCAGGATGGTATTTGTGAATAGCATCCGTGCTTGATATAAATTTCTGACCTTTGCATCTGCTCCTCTAAGTTTTTTTTTTTACCATTCTCTTCATTTTATCCTAGTCTCTTTTTCAAAGTTAAATGCTAACATATTGGATTTCCTGTGTGTACTTACTCTAGAGATTATGAGGCTCATTTTCAAAGCACATAGCTAAGTACATAAGTACTTAAGTATTGCCATACTGGGAAAGACCAGAGATGCATCAAGCCCAGCATCCTGTTTCCAACAGTGGCCAAGCCAGGTCACAAATACCTGGCAAGATCCCAAAAATGTACAAAACATTTTATACTGCTTATCCCAGAAATAGTGGATTTTCCACAAGTCCATTTAATAATGGTCTATGGACTTTTCCTTTAGGAAGCCATCCAAACCTTTTTAAAACTCCGCTAAGCTAACCTCCTTTACCACATTCTCTGGCAACGAATCCCAGAGTTTAATTACATGTTGAGTGAAGAAAAAGTTTCTCCGATTCGTTTTAAATTTACTACATTGAAGCTTCATCGTATGCCCCCTAGTCCTAGTATTTTTGAAAGTGTAAACAGACGCTTCACATCTACCCATTCAACTCCACTCATTATTTTATAGACCTCTATCGTATCTCCAAGCTGAAGAGCCCTAGCCACTTTAGCCTTTCCTTATAGGGAAGTTGTCCCATCCCCTTTATCATTTTCGTCGCTCTTCTCTGCACCTTTTCTAATTCCACTATATCTTTTATGAGATACGGAGCCCAGAATTGAACACAATATTCGAGGTTCGGTCGCACCGTGGAGCGATACAAAGGCATAATAACATCCTCATTTTTGTTTTCCATTCCTTTCCTAATAATACCTAACATTCTATTTGCTTTCTTAGCCGCAGCAGCAGACTGAGCAGAAGGTTTCAACGTATCATCAACAATGACATCTAGATCCCTTTCTTGGTCCGTGACTCCTAACGTGGAACCTTGCATGACGTAGCTATAATTCGGATTCCTCTTTCCCACATGCATCACTTTGCACTTGCTCACGTTAAACGTCATTACAAAGTTACATAGGTTACTATGTAATTATTTAAGTCTATGTGTTTTGAAAATGAGCATCTATATCAAATAACTTTGAAAATGTAACAAAACAGGACCAGATTTGGAAAAAAAGGAAGAACTGGAGAAAAGACACATTGAGCTTGAAAATGGACCAGATAAGACTGGGAGTTACATATAAACTCCCACCCACCCCCTCTGAAAAAATGGAGTAGTTTGTTTCTGTGGGAGAGTGAGTTCAGCACCTGCTGAATGGAAACACATACACACATAGAGTACGCCCACAGACAAATGCACACGTATGAACAGACATATACACACACACAAGGACTGGCAGTTATTCAATGAGACATGCTCTGCATACTCACTCCATCATGCAATCCCCACCCATTCAGGACAGGCACGTGGAGGGGCATTTTCAAAAGAAACGTCCAAGTTGCGATTTGGACGTCTTTGCAAAACGGCAAAATCCAGGGGCGGGGAAAACCGTATTTTCGAAAAAAGATGGACGTCCATCTTTCGTTTCAAAAGTACTGTCAGAGACATCCAAATCCTTAAATTTGGACGTTTCTGATTTTTGGCGATTTTCAAAACCAAAGACGTCCATGTCAAAAACGTCCAAATGCAAGCCATTTGGACGTGGTAGGAGCCAGCAGTTGTAGTGCACTGGTCCCCCTGACATGCCAGGACACCAACCGGGCACCTTAGGGGGCACTGCAGTGGGCTTCATAAAATGCTCCCAGGAACATAGCTCCCTTACCTTGTGTGCTGAGCCCCCCAAAACCCACTACCCACAACTGTACACCACTACCATAGCCCTTACGGGTGAATGGGGGCACCTATATATGGGTACAGTGGGTTTGTGGTGGGTTTTGGAGAGATCACTGTTTCCTCCACAAATGTAACGGGTAGGTGGGGTATGGGCCTGGGTCCGCCTGTCTAAAGTGCACTGCAGTACCCATTAAAACTGCTCCTGGGACCTGCATGCGCTGCCATGGACCTGAGTATGACATCTATCTAATGCTGGCATAGAGGTTGGCACGAAATATTTTTAAAGATGATTTTTGAGGGTGGGAGGGGGTTAGTGACCACTGGGGAAGTAACGGGAGGTCATCCTCAATTCCCTCCGGTGGTCATCTGGTCATTTTGGGCACCTTTTTGTGCCTTATTAGTAAAAAAAAACAGGTCCGAGTGAAAACGTCCCAAGTGTTTGTCAGGGATGTCCTTGCTTTTTTCCATTATGGGGCAAAGATGTCCGAGTGTTAGGCATGCCCAAGTCCTGCCTTCGCTACACCTCCGACACGCCCCCATGAAATTTGGCCATCCTTGCAACGGACTGCAGTTGGAGACGTCCAAAATTGAGTTTCGATTATACCGATTTGGACGTCTCTGGGAGATGGACTTCCATCTTCCGATTTATGTCGAAAGATGGACGTCCTTCTCTTTCGAAAATGAGCCTGTTAGTGATTCACATGTGTATTTCATTTTTTGTTGTTGTATATTCTGTGAAATCTAGTGAATGAACTCTATAGCTTTTTAATAGTTGCTCTGTGAGGAAACATCTAATGATTGAGCGTCTACGCGCACCCAACGCGTGCCAAAATGGAGTTACTGCCCGACTATCGCGTGGCTCTTGTGGTAATTTCATTTTTGGTGCGTGTCCGGTACACACGTCTGAAAAATATTTTTTATTTTCGAGCTTGCGTAACGGATGCGCCCCAAGTGGCATTTGACACGCATAGGTCATTACCGCCCGGATTCTTTACTGCTAGGTCAATGGCTGGTGGTAAGGTCTCAGATCCAAAATGGACACGCGGCAATTTTGATTTTGCCGCACGTCCATTTTTGGCAAAAAAAAAATTGGCCTTTTTTACAGGCGCACTAAAAAATGGATCGGCGCGCGCCCAAAACCCGTGCCTACACTACCACAAGCCATTTTTCAGCACACCTTAGTAAGAGGACCCCTTAGTTTGCTACTAGTTGCTAAATGTCCTACTTCCTAATGGTGGAGAAACATTGCAAATACATAAAATGTGGACACAGAGAAGGGTTAGAAAGAATTTCATGAGCCATGTTCTGCATGCTTTCCCATTTGTTCGTACTGGTATGCTTGAGGAAAAATAAGTCACCTTGAACTCTTTTATAATTGTCACGGGGGAACAAAGTAAATCTGAGGAGGGGGCTGTCACATTGCTGTTTGTCACAAGAAAGTTGCATTAACACTGGACATAGTCACATTTGGGAAGGTAGTGTAAGCAGTTGTTGAGTGATCTTTGGGGTGATTTAAAAAAAAGGGGGGGACATGTGGCAGTATTGTAAAAGGCAATTTGGAAATACAGGACCATAAATGATTTTTCAGGACCAAAAATAATTTTTCAAAAATGATTTTTTAAAAATAGGGAGGAAAAGACCTCATAACAACCAGAATCCACAAAATGTAGGCTCTGTTTGAATAGTAGCCATTTTGTAAGATGATTGGTCAAAAAGTAATCATGGGTGAAGAAAAACCTCTCAGGAAAAATCATGCAGGGCAGATCCTCCCTATTTTTGAAAAATTATTTATGGTCCTGTATTTCCAAATTGCATTTTATTACATATATGCCATTTTTTTAGTGTAGATAACTCTATCCTTAGATGGTATTTTGATCATTTTTCTTTGTTGAGAGTATTGTAAAAGGTACATTTCAAACAAGTGTTTGTGTGTGTGCTAAACAATCAATTTGAAGATGATTTTAATGTCAATGTGATATTGAAATAACGTAATAAATCATGCCAAAACAGTAAACAAGGACAAACATGAAATATTAACAGACATTCAACATGGCTGTGTTTACTTCTGCAACTTGCCTGGGAAACTAATGGGCCCTTTTACTAAACCCAGTTAAGCACTTACCCCTGGATTCTATAGAGGTTGGTCAAAGTTGGGTACCGAGCTGAGATGCGCACACAAACTAATTAGTCAGTTGGGTGCTAATACTAATTATTGAGATTAATTAGAGGTAATTGGCACAAATTTAGATTTATGCATGCATCTGCCTACACGCTATTCCATAATGCTGTGTGCCTAGAATGTCTCGTGTGCAACCCAGAAGAGGACATGGCCAAGGGAGGGTCAGGGACATTCTGTGTTATAGAATACCGGGGTTATGTGCACCAGGATTTACACCAGGTTTCAGCAGGCGCAAGTCCTCGCACCCAGCTTTGGGCACGGGAATCCGCTCTAAATGCTATTCTATAATGGGCTGTCAGCCCGGAGCATCCTTTATAGGATTGTGCTTATCGAGGATTTTCCCTGGCACCACATAGTCCAAAAAGTGCATGTCTCAAGTTAAAGTTATATTTATTTATTTAGGCTACCTTTTACTAAGTTGCGTAGGCGCCTAGTCGCATCCAACCCACGTCAATTTGGAACTGCCGTGGCTTCTGCGTGCTTCGGGCGCTAATTCCACACGGATCCGATATGCGGTCAGAAATTTTTTAAAAAAAATTTCTACCACGCGGCACTAACCGGATGGTAATCGGCAGTGTATGTGCTCTGACGATTACCACCCAGTTAACACATCAGCCCTTACCACTAAGTCAATGGGTGGCGGTAATGTCTCAGGCCCAAAATGGACACGCGCCAATTTTTGTTTTGCCGTACATCCATTTTCGACCCCCTCCCCCCCCCCAAAAGGCCTTTTTTGCAGGCGCATTGAAAAATGGAACTGCGCGTTTCCAATCCATGTGCCTACACCAGCGCAGACCATTTTTCAGCTCGCCTAAGTGAAAGGGCCCCTTATTTGTTTATATATTCTACACATGTTGAATTTTATAGTAGGTTCAATTTCATTGTAACAGCATTTTTAGTGCACCATTGATTATTTTATCACTGTATTTAATTACCCTTGTTATTGCATTTTTTATTATTGCTTTTTTATTATTTTTGTACTGCATTTTTATTGACGTTTTGTTCTCTTTTATTCTCGTTGATATTTATTTGTTGTATATTTATCATATCTTTATATGTATTTATTGTTCGGGCTTCTGCGCCTGCTGAAACACGTCTATGTCGAGTCCTTTGATTGTACTTTCGCAGTACTTTGGAAACAATAAATAGGATTTTTTACATCATTCAGCTTTGGCTTCCTCAATTTTTGTTTCCTTACCCCTTTTTGTTGGCCTAAACGTGAGCACCATTTATTGAATCTGGACCTCTGTGCTACTGCACAACCGTGTTAAGGGTCTTTGCAGGCTTTTCTGCCATTACAACATGGTAAATGGTACATTTAGGGGGAGATTCTATCTATGGCGCCTGGAATATCCACTCGGAAATCATTTTCTCCTAAGCTTCTTCTATAAGACATAGGCGCAGTATATAGGATACACTTAGTTGAAGCCCCTGTGCCTAAACTACATGCATCCATTTACACCAGTGAAAATGTGGCGTAAATCCCTGTGTGTAGATTTAGATGGACTGGGCCATATTCTATAACAATGCACATAAATTTGGGAACACTCATTTCTCTACCTATAACCATGCCCTTTTGATGTGCGCATTAGAATTTAGGCGTAGAGAGTTACAGCATATGCTTATTGAGTTTTGTGCGTAAATTCTAATTATTGCCAATTAATGCTCATTATTTCTTGTTAAGTGCTGTTAACAATGCTGATTTGTTTGCTAAGCCAATTAAGTTACATGCATTGTTACAGAACATGCTTAGATATAGTCACGAAATGCTAGGCGCAATATATAGAATCCGGCAGTAAGTACTTTTTGTGTTGTGGAGTGTGTTATGGGTTGAGAATGCATGTGGAAGGCGTTTGGTGATTAGCACACTGCAACTACCACATGTTAATTGGCGTTATGCAGTTACCTCCAGATTCTATATAGCACAACTTAAGTTGCTATTCTGGATTTGTGCACACAACTTAATTAGTTAACAAGTTAATCAACGCTGATAATTGGCACAAGCAATTATTAACACTAATTGGCATTAATTAGAATTTACACGCAGAATTGTCTAAGTATATTTTGTAATGCAATGCGCGTAACTTCTAACTCGCAAAGGGGGGTGTGGACATGTGTGTGGAATGCTCACAGGAGGGACTGGGGTGGTAGTTGTTGAGACAATATATATTCTCATAGTTTTGGAGAGAAAATACAGTATCTTAATTTTCCTTAACCCTAAAGGGAGCTGTTTGGCCAAGAATCCAACTCCAGACTCCGTTCCGTTTATCTTGTTGCATCGTATGTCTAGAACAGACTTCCTGAGTCAGTACATCAAGCTCCATCTCTGGCCATTTTCAAATCTAGGCTAAAAGCCCACCTTTTTGAGGCTGGTTTTAATTCCTAACTCCTATTCACTTGCCCAGTACCCATGTCTGTTTTATCATTCCTACCGTAAGTGATTCTCTAATCCCTTATTTGTTCTATTTGTCTGACTTGATTAGATTGTAAACTCTGTTGAGCAGGGACTGTCTCTTACATATTTAATATACAGCGCTGCGTACATCTAGTAGCATTATAGAAATGATAAGTAGCAGTAGTAGAATCCAACCAATCTGCCTTGCCTACTAGCAGGGCCTAGGTTAGAAGTAATAGAGCCTCAGATAGGCTCAGTCCCCAGGAGATACCCATAAGGGTAGAGGATCCTGTACCAACTAGCACAGCTGGGCAGGGGTGGCCCGACCATAAGGCCACCTGAGGCGGGGGCCTCAGGCGGCACTCTTTGGGGAGTGGCATCTCCCCCTTCCTTCCTCCACCCTGTTCGTTGCGTTTAACTGCTGTGTCATCATGTGTCAGCAATTCCCATATGCTGCCCTGCTGTTGGCACCCGCCTCTTCCTTTTACTGCGGCCACCTCTCTGATGTAACTTCCTGTTTCGTCAGCAGCCTGGGGGGGCTGCAGTAAAGGGAAGAGGCGTGTGTCGGTGGCTGGGCAGTGTATGGGAATCACTGCCGTCACCGGCTTTTGGAATGTGACGAAACAACAAGGTAAATTGCATAAATGGGGTAGAGGAAGGAAGGAGAGCAGCATCTTGGCCCAGAGGAGGGGTGGTATCTTAGCTCCACCTCAGGTGGCATTTTGCCTTGGGCCGCCCCTTCAGTTGGGGGTCCTAGAAACCTATCTGTAGAGCCTAGAATGGAGCTAATGAGAGGACTATAAGGGAAAATCAAGTCTTCTTACCAGGAAAGGATGCATTTTAAACTGATGTGTATATACTACTTGTACAGCTGTAGAAGAATTTCCTTCTAGAGTGGAGGGCAGGTTTCTGCAGCTGTTTTTGCTTTTGGTTTGTTGCCCCTAAGTTAAATGTTTTATAGAGAGTTGACCTTATTCCCAGACCACATATTTAGGATACTGGGAAGCAATGATTAAAACACCCGCAAAACAGATGACTGCTAATATCTCCATAATTGCTTGTTAACTCTGCAGCTCCATCACTGTAGTGCCTGACAGAGCATTTTCCAGATGAGAAATGCAAGCCATTGTGACATCACGTGTTCCGGGGATTTCTCCTAATGTCACTACAAGTTCTAGTAATTTGTATAAAATGCAGGAGCTGGGAGGGGGTCAGGGGGGATAGGAAAACACCTAACTGAAAGAAAAACTGACAATACATAGTAGGGTCTCTGCTGGCATGGCTCTCTGTTAAACGTACTGAGCAGGTCCAAATTTATGTTCTCCTGTTCAGTATCTATGGAAACAATTTACTACAGACACTCCTCACTGTAAACAGACACGTAAAATGCAGTCCGGAGAGCGTCGCTACTAACTGACTAGAAAACGCCTCCAGATCATTTCCATGCCTACATGTGCAGGGTGGGAGCAGTAAGTAAAGGCAACCAAAACAGCAGAGCCCTACCCAAGAATTACCTCGCTAGGAAAGCATCATAAGGAATGAGAGCAAGAAACAGGAGATACAGAACTGCTGGGATACAGTGCCGGGTATCTACAGGTTCTAAGCATCCCTAAGAATATCTCACTGCTTGCCCCAGATGAACACTGTCCTTGCTGTGTCTCTGCAGTAAGTTACTTCCACTGCTGCATTTCAGTGGCAGGCAAGGACAGTCTTTCAGAAACCACTTACAGATCTTTCCAGCCCTGGCTGGGACTGAGATCTGAGACTAGCATCATCTGAGACATGTACTGACACAGAAAATTGTTTTTTTTTCTGAAGGAAAAGTGTGTGTATATCAAATCCCATCCCCTTTCCCTTTCATTTTGTAAAACTCTTGAATCTGGGAGGAGTAACCTACTGGTTAGAGCAGTGGGCTGAGAACCAGGGGAGCCCAGTTCAAATCCCACAGCAGTTCATGGGCGAGTCACTTAACCCTCCTTTGCCTCAGGTACATACTCAACTTGTGAGCCCACTACTTATATATTTGCAGGCAGTATATAAGACAAATAAATAAAACCCCCTTCTATTCTATGAGAAATGATTTTGAGGCTGTAGATGGAAGTTAAATGGACAGTTTTCTCATCCTTGTGCCTAGGACCAGTGGTCGGTGGCTCATTTAAGTGGGACACTGCTACAATACCAGTAGGGGGCTGGTATGTTAGTCAAAACCTTCAGCCTTTAAAGGGTGATTGTATAAACCACGCTCACGTGTAGAGTGTGATTTGCATGTGTAAATGAGCTTTTCTAGAATTGGGTTACACCTAAAGGTAAACATGATGCAAACCAGCACCAGTAGGCGTGTTCAGGGGAAGAGTTTGGGGGAATCATGATTTATGTGGATATATACACATTTATACCTACTCTCAAGCACACATAGGGGGGAATTCAGTTAAGTTAGGCCAGGGGCGTAGCTACATGGGGCCACGGGGGCCCCCTGCCGATGACCCTCTCGACCCCCCCTCCCGCCACCAACCCGCCGTCGCCTACCTTTGCTGGCGGGGGACCCCAACCCCTGCCAACCGAGCTCCTCTTCTCCCTTCGTTCTGTTTCAGAACGAAGGAAGAAGAGGACCTCGGTTGGCGGGCGTTGGGGTCCCCCGCCAGCAAAGGTAGGCGATGGCGGGGGAGGGTTGACGGTGTGAGAGGAGGGTCGAGAGGGTCGTCGTAGGGGGGGGGGGGGGGCAAAGTTTGTGGTGGTGGCGGCGGCGGGGGGGTGTCGGCAATGGCGGGGGGGAGCTAAAATGTGCCCCCTCACCTCGAGCTCTGGACCCCCCTCCCACCGAAGTCTGGCTACGCCCCTGAGTTAGGCACCGGGATAATCCACAATAAGCTACTATTCTGTAAAGGTGCTCTGCATGGAAAATCCTTTACAGAATACTAGTGTAACACGCACTTCACACCTAACTTTTGACATTGAGTACTTATGCTAGTCAAAGGCTGATGTAAACGCTTGCGCTCAACCACTGTCAGTTAGGCATGAAAATTCAAGTATTCCATAACTGCACGCCTAAATCCTGGGAATGCCCCTGCCCTTCCCCCTGCCACACCAGTTGCACATGAGATAGATTAGGCGTGCTGGTTATAGAATAGGGCAGGTCAGCGTGTAACTACTAATGACTGCCAGTCAGGGTTTGTTATCACCAATAATTGATTGTTATCGCCTAATTAGCTAATTAGTTTACACACGGATCTGTGATCCATGCTCAACTTTGAGCAACCTGTACTGAATTTCCTCCATAATGTACATGATTTGGGCAAGTATTTAACAGACACATAGATGTCTACAGCATGTGTCTTTACAAAATGTAGGCGCCATCTTACCCTATTAACCTGGCCAGCTAGATTGTATATTAGTCACCTGAAAAATACACGTGGAAAAAACCCACACCTAGGCGTATTCTCTAAAATATGCCTACATTTTGTAGAATAGGCTTAAATTTCTGCATGGTATGTAGAATACGCTGAGTGCCTCTCCATGCAACCAAATTTGGTTACGTTCATATAGGCCACGTTTTACTTGACATAAATCCCAACGCCTATATTAGGCGCAGAGCCGGGTGTATTCTATAATATTGTGTACAGATTTTAGAAACTGCCATTCCATGCCCATAAACACCCCCCCCCCCCCTTTTCAACTGTGTGACTTGGAATTTACACACACCATGTTACAGAATACGCTTAGTGAGTTGTGCACGTAAATCATAATGCCAATTAGTGCTGATAATTGCTTGTCAACATCCAATTGACAGCACTGATTAGCTAATTAACCAATTAAGTTACACACATTGTTATAGAATATGCTTCAATTTCCGTGTGGAAATTAAAGCGTGATATATAGAATTTGAGGGATAACGTCCACCTCAAGGACTATGAAAAAGCCAGGATGGATGGGTGCTTTGGTTTCTGCAACAGGTGAACACTCTCCTTTCAAGGTTACAGCGCTTGAAGCAAGAGGATCCTTTTTTTTTTTGCATTTCAGCTGTAGCTAAAAATAAAGGACAGATCTGAAGGGCAACATGCAAATTTCCAACAGGTCTACACAAGACTCTCCACTGTGTTTTTGTTTTGAAACAGAATACTTCTCCCCTACCCCACCCAACATTTCCCTCAGCTAAAAAAAAAGGGGGGGGGGGAGGGGAGGGGCTGCCCTGTGAACAAAGCTGGGTGTGAAGATGGAGAGCTCAGATGAATAAACATGTTTCCAATCCCTGATAATTGCCTTCTGCTCCAGTAATGGAAATTGTTTAAGAAGCACGTCTCATTGTTAAAAAAAAAAAATCCCCAAATCTTTCTGTTGCATTTCTTCCATGCACAGTTCCAAAGGTGTGTACTCTACCTTCTTCTGAAGCGCCAAATAATAATAATAATGGGACTCTAGTTTTAATTGTCTGTGAAGCAGTGGCATAGCCACAGGTGGGCCGGGGGCCCACTAACTTAGGACTCAGGCCCACCCAACAATAGCACATGTCTAGCGGTAGCTGGTGGGGATCTCAAGCTCTTCCAGCAGAAGACTTACCCCTGATGGTAACGAAAATGCTACTCTCCACGATACCGGCACCTGCGCATGCATGGTTTTCATCGCATGCCTGCTGCAGACTGCCAAGGTGGAAAGAAGCGTTTTCCCACCAGCTGAGATTTTTTTGGTGGTGGGGAAGAACACTTGGTGCCCACCCACGTCTTGCCTAGGCCCAGCCAAAATCTGTTGTCTGGCTACACCCCTGCTGTGAAGGCCAGGAAACAGAGCTGTTATTAACTCATCTCTAGTTGCTTTGTCTGCCTCTGTGGCCTGAGTTACAGGATAAGCTGCATTAGCACTTGTTTAGGATTAGGGTTTCCTTACAGAGAAGCTGATCTTAACTGGGTGTGGAAGAGCACCGGGCTAATAACCAAGGAAGTCCAGTTCAAATCTTGCCACTGCTATTTTTGGGTCTTGGGCAAGTCACTTAACTCTCTATTACCTCAGGTACAAACTTTAGATTGTAAACACTTAGTTTAGTTTCTCAATTTTTGATATACCACCTCTATTGAAGCATAAATCGAAGTGGTTTACACAGTGGCGTAGCGAGGGCGGCTGACACCCGGGGCGGGGTGCAGCACAGCACACACCCCCTCGGCACACGCACCCCCCCCCTCGGAGTGCATTCTTACTACTGGCGCTCCGCCCCGAGTGCACATCGTTGCTGGGAGCTGCTACGGCTCCGCTGGTTCCCTGCTCTCTCTGCCCCGGAACAGGAAGTAACCTGTTCCAGGGCAGAGAGAGCAGGGAACCAGCGGAGCCGACACCCCCCAGCGGCGTGCACCCGGGGCGGACCGCCCCCCTTCCTATGCCACTGGGTATACATATAACTATTCAGGTACTGTCCCTGGTGGGCTCACAATCTTAAGTATATTGTACCTGGGGCAATGGAGGGCTAAGTGACTTGCCCAGGGTCACACGGAGCTGCAGAGGGAATTGAACCTGGTTCCCTAGGATCTTAACCCACTGTACTATCCATTAGGCCACTCCTTCGCTCAGTGTTCCTTCTAAGCTGAGCAGGAGTCTTCCAACTGCATTACTGCCAGTTGGGGGTTGTGCTTCAATATTGAGTTTTCAATTGCAAAAGATGGGTAGGTACCTTGAAGTCCTGCAGAACTTCCCTGTCATTCACAATTGAAAATGTGATAATGAAACAGCACCCCCCACTGGCAGGACTATAGGTGGAAGACTCCTGCTCAGTTTAGGGGGAACAGTGATTGTAAGACTTCTGAGGACAGGGAAATACCTAGTGTATCTGAATATAAGTCACCTTCAGCTATTACAGAAAACTAGTAGAAAAGGCCCGTTTCTGACTCAAATGAAACGGGTGCTAGCAAGGTTTTCTTCGGCTCCCCTGCAGCCACCCATGTCCAGCGACCCTCCTCTTCCCCTGCGCCCACTGCAGCCACCCATGTCCAGCGAACCTCCTCTCTCCCCTCCCCCCTGCAGCCACCCATGTCCAGCGACCCTCCTCTTCCCCTGCACCCACTGCAGCCACCCATGTCCAGCGAACCTCCTCTCTCCCCTCCCCCCTGCAGCCAACCATGTCCAGCGACCCTCCTCTCCCCCTGCAGCCACCCATGTCCAGCAACCCTTCTCTCCCCCTGTGCCCACTGCAGCCACCCATGTCCAGTGAACCTCTTCTCTCCCCTGCCCCCTCCTGCCACCCATGTCCAGTGACCCTCCTCTCTCCCCTCCCCCTTGCAGCCACCCATGTCCAGCAACCCTCCTCTCCCCCTGCAGCCACCCATGTCCAGTGACCCTCCTCTCCCCCTGCGCCCACTGCAGCCACCCATGTCCAGCGAACCTCCTCTCCCCCTGCAGCCACCCATGTCCAGCGAACCTCCTCTCCCCCTGCGCCCACTGCAGCCTCCCATGTCCAGCGACCCTCCTCTCTCCCCTCCCCCTTGCAGCCACCCATGTCCAGCGACCCTCCTCTCCCCCTGCGCCCACTGCAGCCACCCATGTCCAGCAAATCTCCTCTCTCCCCTCCCCCCTTCAGCCACCCATGTCCAGCGACCCTCCTCTTCCCCTGCACCCACTGCAGCCACCCATGTCCAGCGAACCTCCTCTCTCCCCTCCCCCCTGCAGCCACCCATGTCCAGCGACCCTCCTCTTACCCTGCGCCCACTGCAGCCACCCATGTCCAGCGAACCTCCTCTCTCCCCTCCCCCCTGCGGCCACCCATGTCCAGCGACCCTCCTCTCCCCCTGCAGCCACCCATGTCCAGCAACCCTCCTCTCCCCCTGCGCCCACTGCAGCCACCCATGTCCAGCGACCCTCCTCTCTCCCCTCCCCCTTGCAGCCACCCATGTCCAGCGACCCTCCTCTCCCCCTGCGCCCACTGCAGCCACCCATGTCCAGCGATCCTCCTCTCTCCCCTCCCCCCTGCAGCCACCCATGTCCATCGACCCTCATCTCCCCCTGCAGCCACCCATGTCCAGCGACCCTCCTCTCCCCCTGTACCCACTGCAGCCACCCATGTCCAGCGAACCTCCTCTCTCCCCTGCCCCCCCTCCTGCCACCCATATCCAGCGACCCTCCTCTCCCCCTGCGCCCACTGCAGCCACCCATGTTCAGCGAACCTCCTCTCTCCCCTGCCCCCCTCCTGTCACCCATGTCCAGCGACCCTCCTCTGGACATGGTTCAGCTGTGAGGCATGTTTCTCCTCCCCCCCCCCCCCCCCCGGGTTCTGAAGGTGACATCATAATGGCTACGGTGATGTCAGCTTGATCTATGGAGCCTAGCAGACCTACTCGGAATGAGCCACAGTCCCAGGCAAGTCAGAACATTGGAGGTGAGAATTATTATATAGGAAAAGGTGCGAGCTAAATCCAAAAAATAAGGTTGGCTGTCTTGAGCTGCCTCTGGAGTGGGATCAATTATATAGAGATACACAGTGGCGTAACTAGGGCTGGTTGACACCCGGGGCTGGTCATTTTTTAACACCCCCTCCAAAACCCAGTACTAGGCTTACTGAGAATACAAAATACTCAGTACCTATAGCACAATTCTACCATACCATAAGCCCATAAGCAGTAATTTCTATGAGTCACACAAAGAAAAGGAAAGCATCTTAAACACTACAGTGAGACTAGAACATCAATTCACCTATTGTAAAACGAAACCAGACAGAATAGTACAGATCGGCGATCCTGCACAGTCAATGCCAACTGAAAGCTATGTCTTTTTCACAAACACGGATACACCCTAATCCACTATAGAATAAGTAATCATAAACTTTCTTTTTAGACAAAAATTAAACTGACCCCCCAAGATGCCAGACTCTGCATACAATGCAACACCACAGAAACAGAAAATGTCCCCTAGTACTGTGCAAAATATAAAGACAGCAGATGAAAATTTGAAAAAACTAACAAATGTCAATCACCACTTTACAAATTAACAAATAGAAATAAAACAAATATAGAAAATAAAATAATACCATTTTATTGGACTAATACATTTAGCTTTCAGAGGCCAAAACCTCCTTCCTCAGGTCAATACAGTATAGTGCTGTTACAGTATCCTGTCCTGACCTGAGAAAGGGGGTTTTGTTCTCCAAACGTTAGTCAAGATGTATTAAAATTAGTCCAATAAAAAGATTACCTTATTTACATGTTTTATTTATAAACATTTATTAACACATCTACAATACTATTTTATCCTAAAGCAAAAATATAAAATATATATTTTATTTACAGTTTCTTGTCTCTGGTTTCTGCTTTCCACATCTTCTTTTCACTGTCTTCCTTCCATCCAGCAACTGTCTTCGCTCTCTCTCTGGCATCCAGTGTCTGCCCTCTCTGCTGTCCCCTCCATCCAATGTCTGCTCTCTCTCTCTCCCTTCCTTCCAAATTTGCCCTCTATCTCTTCCCCTTCCATCCACCATCTGCCCATCTGCCCTTTCTCTCCCCCCCTTCCATCCACTGCCTGCCCTTTGTATCTCTTCCTTCCACTGTCTGCTCTTTCTCTCTGCCCCTTCAATCCACCATTTGCTCTCCCTCCCCCAGGGTCTGCCCTCCCTCTTGCTCCCCCTTCAGGATCTATCCCCTCTCTTTCTCTCTCTCTGCCCCCTCTTTTCGGCCCCCAGTTACAGCCCCAGCCCATATCTCCCACCTGCCCCCAGTTTCAGCCCCACTATCCCACCAGTCCTCAGTTTCAGCCCCATCCCTTTTCTCCCTGTCCCCTTTTCAGCACCCAGTTTCAATCCCAGTCCTTTTTTCCCACCATTCCCGAGCTTCAGCCCCAGCCACTTCTCCCTTTCTCCTTTTCAGCCCCCAGTCCCCACAGTTTCAGCCCCTGACCCTTTTCAGCCCCCAGTTCCAGTGCTAGCCCCCTTATCTCACCTACTCTCCTTTTCAGCCCCCAGTTCCAGTCCCCTTCATCCACATGCCTTGCATTAGGGCCCCCCCCTTTTCAGCGCCATACCCATGCTTCCACCTGCCCCAGGCATGGCCCCATTCTCCCTCCTGCCCCCTTCTCAGACCCCAGTTCCAGATCCAGGCCCCTTCTCCCATCTGAGCTCCCTCCCTCACTGACCTAGTGCCCACCAGCTCCGTCGACAGATGACCCTCTTCTCCTGCCAGCCGGCACCCAGCCTTAAAAAAAAAATCTGTGAAGCGTCGGCGCGGCGCCTCGTGTCTGCTGCTCTGCGTGTAAAAGAAGCAAATGGCCTTGTCGCGTCGGCCCTTACCTCATTGTGTCCCGCCCTCTGATGTAACTTCCTATTTCCGCGAAGGCGGGACACAGTGAGGGAAGGGCTGATTTGAATATTTGGTTGTCATTAATAAAATAATTTTTTCTACTGAGCTGCTTTTTTGTCCTTCCACCCCTTTCTGCTCCCTGTGAATTCATATATTTTTTTTAGGTTGATACGAAAGGATGAATTGGCACAAGTTTTGAAACTCGTGAGCTGTGGTGCCAGTTGTCAAGGCTCGCACCTTAGCTACTGTTCATTCACACATCTTTCGTATGCATTCAAAATTAAATCATTTCCTTTCCTTAGGCCCTGTTGAATAGGGCCAAGAATGTGATGCCTTTAATTGGGCTGACATAATAATTATCCAGAGATGTATGTTTGCGATTAGATAAGCATCTTCTGTAGATGTGACTTTTGCATGTTGTTAATGAGTAGGGATTGAGCTCCCGAGTCCCGAAGAAAACTGCGGTACTTTGGATTGTGACTTTTAGAGGGTAGTTCTATAAGGGGGGGGGGGTATACATTAAGCAGTAAAGCACACATGGCAACATATATGCATGAATGACCCTTAGAGAATAACAAATGCCATAATGGAGTTTAGGTTGAGCACACCACTGTGAGCATAAATGATAAAATTCTATAAATGATACAGGTACATGACAAATATTGGCCTAGCACTGCCCTAGCGCTGTCACTTAGACTAGTACTTTATAAAGACAAGTAGATGCCTACTTGTCAGTGGCGTAGCTACGTGGGGCCTGAGGGGGCCGGGGCCCCCGCAGATTCACCCCAGGACCCCCCTCCCGGCGAACCCACCCCCGCCGCCGCCTACCTTTACTTTTGCTGGCGGGGGATCCTTCCTGCTCTTCAATTTGTTTGTTTGCTGACGTCCTGCACGTAATTGTATATGCAGGACGTCAGACTCAGAGAACAGTTCTGTTCTCTGAGTCTGACGTCCTGCACGTACAACGTGAAGGACGTCAGCAAACAAATTGAAGAGCAGAAAGCGACTGAGAAGAAGATGTCGGCTGGCGGGGAGTGGGATCCCTGCCAGCAAAAGTAAAGGTAGGCTGCAGCGGCGGCGGGTTTGCGGCGGGAGGGGGGGGCGGCAATGTCGGCGGTGGGGGGGCGGCACCGGGGGGAGGGCTAAAATGTGCCCCCTCCCCCCGGGCTCTGGACCCCTCCCCCACGGAAGGCTGGCTACGCCCCTGCTACTTGTCTTCATAAAATAAGGCTTCTTACCCTCTTATCCTAGACATCCTATTACAAAATGACCCTTGTAGTGTTTCAGTACCCATGTGGGCTCTGGGATCTCCTATTGTCATTTATTTCCTAGTTAAAGCTAGTTATAAAAAGTTAGAATTCACAGCTGCATTTATTTATTTATTGTATTTGTACCCCACATTTTCCCACCTTTTTGCAGGCTCAATGTGGCTTACAGAGTATGGAAATGAAAACGTCATTACATGATATAAGAAAACAGTCGATCATAAGCTGAGGTGAAAGAGGAAATTAGGTAGAAGGTGTTTGGTAAGGTCGTGTGAGAGGTGTTTTGGTGTACTTGGGTGGTTTAAGGAATGATTTGTTTCATTGAGGGTGACTTTTGTAGGCTCTGTTGAAGAGATGTGTTTTTAAAGCTTTGCGAAAACTGGTTAGATTGGTCATGGTTTTTAGGGCCATGGGTAGTGCGTTCCAAGACTGTGTACTTTTGTACGCAAAGGTAGTAGCATAAGCCTGTTTGTATTTCATTCCTTTACAGCTGGGAAAGTTCAAGTTGAGGAATTTGCGGGCCGATCTTTTGGCATTCCTTGGCAGTAAGTCCACTAAGTTTAACATATAGAGTGGGGCATCTGCGTGAATGATTTTGTGAACAGTCGTGCAGATCTTGAACTCAATTCGTTCCTTGAGCGGGAGCCAATGCAGTTTCTCTCTGAGGGGTTTCGCACTTTCGTATTTAGGTGTTCCAAAAATGAATCTGACTGCGGTGTTCTGGGCTGTTTGGAGTTTTTTGATGGTCTGTTCTTTGCAGCCTGCTTACAGAGCGTTACAGTAGTCCAAGTGGCTTAATACCAATGACTGTACTAGGGTGCGGAAGATGTTTCTTGGGAAAAAAGGTTTTATTCTTTTGAGTTTCCACATCGAATGGAACATTTTTTTCGTCGTGTTCTTTGCGTGGGTGTCGAGAGTGAGGTTTCGATCTAAAGTGACTCCAAGGATTTTCAGATTTTCTGAGATAGGAAGTGTGCAGTAGGGTGTGGTTATTGTGGGGTATTTGTGTTGTGTTGGGAGGTGAGAACTAGACACTGAGTTTTTTCTGCGTTGAGCTTTAGCTTGAATGAGTCCGCCCAAGAGTGCATGGTCTGGAAGCTCCAGTTGATCTCATTGGTTATTTCGTTTAAGACACTTTTGAACGGGATATGGATCTTTGGGAAAATATGACTAGACTCATCAGAAACAAAAAAATGAGGTTTTCATGAATTCTGTTAAACCAAACACTTTGTAATACAACAGTCCAAGCACCGTCTTTTTAGGTGAAAACATAAAAGTTACAGAAATTCAAACATAACTTTTGCAGACTGCTTATGGACCCGTGACATGGAAAATCGGCTATTCTCATCATTTTGAATCTGCTACTTTAGTTATCTATTCCCAGAGATGGTCAAAGATAATCTACAGACATTTGAATAGAGTCTAGAAAGGTGTATCAGGGTAGTGTCTGGATGTTATAATGCCTTTGTATTGCTCCATGGTGCGACTGCACCTCAAATACTGTGTTAAATTCTGGTCAACGCATCTCAAAAAAGATATAGTGGAATTAGAAAAGATACAGAGTAGGGCGACAAGTATGATAAAGGGGATGGGATGACTTCCCTATGAGGAAAGGCTAAGGCAGCTAGGGCTCTTCAGCTTGGAGAAAAGACAGCTGAGGGGAGATATGATAGAGGTCTATAGAATAACGAGTGGAGTAGAATGGGTAGACGTGAATTTCTTGATTACTCTTTCCAAAAATGCTAAAACTAGGGGGCACGCAATGAAGCTACAAAGTAGTAAACTTAAAACGCATCAGAGAAATATTTCTTCACTCAATGTGTAATTAAACTCTGGTATTTGTTGCCAGAGAATGTAGTAAAAGCAGTTATTTTTGCAGGGTTTAAAAACGGTTTGGCTGGCTTCCTAAAGGAAAAGTTCATAGACCATTATTATAATGGACTTGAGGAAAACCCACTTCTTATTTCTAGAATAAGCAGCATAAAAAGTATTGTACTGTTTTGGGATCTTGACAGGTACTTGTGACCTGGATTGGCCACTGTTGGAAACAGGATGTTGGGCTTGATGGACCTTCGGTCTGTCTCAGTATGGCAATACTTATGTAGTTATGTAGGTGAAGATATGAAAAGCAAAAATACAAAAATGTAAATATGGCTAAGAATAGTTCTGTTTATTTTTTTTTTAAACCTCTTTTGGGTAAGATACATCTGGATAGATGCAATAAGTTAGAGATGTAGAGGGCACAGTAATTTAGAAGGATTGAAGAAAATGTAGGGGTACAACATTTGAATTGACTACTTCCAATTTTGCCACAAATCAGAAAGCCATTTTAGGAGCTGGGGACTGCAGGTTGAGAAGTAGGCTGGGTTACAGCTAACAGCCAGAATCACCCAAGAAAGCCATATTTATGAGTCATGGATCATGGGTGCAACCAAGGCAATGTACTTATTATGTACAGGTGCTTTCCTTGTCTCTAGTGGGTTCACAATCTAAGGTATTTGTACCTGGGGCAATGGAGGGTTAAGTGACTTGCCCAGAGTCACAAGGAGCTGCAGTGTGAACTGAACCTAGTACCCCTAGTTCTCAGCCCACTGCACTAGCCATTAGGCTCCTCCTCCACTAGAAGTTTCCTGAACACTAACTGGTTAGGAGCTAGTTTGCTGTTGAGTGTCAGGGAGTTCCATGGCATCTTCAGTTTGTAGAACTGCCCTATAAACATCCTCCAGGTTTACAGAGAATTCATTAAGTTTCTCCGACTCATCAGCTTTGAATACCATTTCCGGCACCGGTATCCCACCCAAGTCTTTCTCGGTGAAGACCAAAGCAAAGAATTAATTTAATCTCTCCGCTACGGTTTTGTCTTTCCTGATTGCCCCTTTTACTCCTTGGTCATCTGGCAGTCCAACTGATTCTTTTGCCGGCTTCCTGCTTTTAATATGCGTAAAAAATATTTTACTATGTGTTTTTGCCTCCAACGCAATCTTTTTTCGAAATCCCTCTTAGCCTTCCTTATCAGCGCTTTGCATTTGACTTGACATTCCGTATGCTGTTTCTTATTATTTTCAGTTGGTTCCTTCTTCCATTTTCTGAAGGCTTTTCTTTTAGCTCTAACCACTTTTGACTCGTAACCACTTGTAACCACTCGCCTCCACCTACCCTCCTCTCCTCCTTCCTGTACACATTAATTGATTTGATTTGCTTACTTTATTTTTTGTCTATTAGATTGTAAGCTCTTTGAGCAGGGACTGTCTTTCTTCTATGTTTGTGCAGCGCTGCGTACGCCTTGTAGGTCTATAGAAATGCTAAATAGTAGTAGTAGTAGGAATTGATCTTGAGAAGACTTTCACTCTGTACTTATGAGGGAGGAGCCGTTCCCTCAGCATTGGTACAGCAAGTTGAGATGGGGCAGTGATCACAGAAAGCAGAAAGGTAGATAAAGGTTGAAATGCCAGTTTACACAGAGCAGTGGGAAACCCTTTTAAGAGCCTTCAAGAGCAACACCAAGATTCTGAACATGGCTTGGTAGCGTTTTGAGCGCAAGTGCAGAGATCTTCAGATGGGTGTAGCATTCAGCAGCATCTGAGCCACGATGCTTTTGAATGAACTGCAGTTGATCAAGGATTTTTTAGGATTTAACATAAAGCGAGTTTGTTATCCGGGAGGGGAATCATGCATACCTGCATGACTGCAGCAAAGGCATGACAGAGATTATATAGATGAAAAAAAGCTGATTTATATACTGCTAATACATGAGCTTCTTTAGTGAGCCTGGAATCCTCTTACAAATCGTACACTACTTGACAGCCGAGGGGTGAAGCAGTCCTTTCAAGGACCACCTTGGAGTTTAGGAGGCTGTTGCCATATTTAAATGCCCTAAGCAAGTCTCTACTGGGTTTAGTTTTCTGATCTTTCCACTTTGATCTACCCTTTAAGCCTGTTTCTTTGTTTATGTTTTTAAAAATTTGTGTTTACATTACATCAGACCAAACTCACTTTCTTCTCTGCTTTTCTCTCCCCTTGCATTAATTTAGTGTCTCTTCATTGCGAAATGTTTCTGTCCCCAAGTTCTTTTTTTAACCTTATGTCCTTTGCTTTATTTTCTGCCAGACATTCTCCCCCCCCCCCCCCCCCCGCCCTTCCATCCCTTTGTTATCTGTCTCTCTTTTCCCACCTGCCCTCATATAATGGCTATTTTGTGGGCAGTCCAGGGGCAGGGTCGGCACTTATACAGTTAAGTGCAGATTTTCAGCCTAAGTTTAGCGGGTAAGTTAAACCGCATAAAAGTCAGTCCTATCTTTATGCACGGATATTCAGTGCCGGTGCCTGGACATGGCCTGGCATTGAATATCCAGGAATAAGACTGGTGGTGGCTAAAAAAAAAAACTCTCACCGCTGCCGGCTGAATATCTACCCCATATTTATAAATTTAGGACTGCTATTCATTTGCCTAACTTATGAATCTAGTGCTGAAAATTGGTGCTAGGCTTATTTAGAATGTTCTTAGATTTAGTAGTTTAGTGCTATTTTCAGTATAAATGTAGGCACTCAGCCCTAGTAAATTTTCAAAGAAGCCAATTTAGAAGCCTAACTCTTAAAGTTAGGAGCATAAATCCTTTGAATATGTATATAAAACCTACCAGAAAACAAATAGGTCAGTGTTTTTTAAAGTACTAACCAAGGAGGTTTAGTTGACAGGAGATGGCAGGAGTGTGCTTGGCCCATTATCTGGCCTGAAATCAGTAGGCAGAGCTTGCCGCCATATTGAGTCACCCAAAACAATAGCAAACGCTTATTAGAAATAAGAACTGCCTATGTATAGTTTGGCGTGGACCAATAGTTTGCTTGGCTTTGAGTATATCAAGATGGCAGCTACAACTTCAGACTTGTCACTTAATGCCATCTCCTATCAATTAAATATCTTTGGTGCTGCCAGCCACCAGCTAAATTAGACCCAGATATTCAATGCCATGTCAGATCCAGGTACTGGCATTGAATATCCGGGTCTTCGGTGAACCCAAAGTTGTGCGGGTGCTGGTTGGTACCCACATACCCAACCGGGCAAATATAGGGCTGCAATGTTTGAGGTCCTATCTGCCCAGTTAAGAATGTAGGCACCAGTAGTAAATATCGCTGGTGCCCACATAACTTTCAGGTCTGCCCCTTCTCCACAAACAGACTGCTTTGGAACTGCCTGAATTGTCGACATTCACATGTTATTGCTCTCCCAAAAGTGGCTCTTGTGGCATTGAGGCTCCATGCAATTACCCTGCTTGCCCACATACTAAAATTGTATCTGGTTATTTGCTGCTCTATCTTTCTTGTCTTGGTCCAAATTATTGTGGCTTAAGTGAATGTAATTCATTTCTTTGGTTATTTTTCTGTTACGTTATTGACATTTTCTGTATTTGCATGTCATTGAAATGTTACATAAGAACATAAGAATAGCCATACTGGGTCAGACCAATGATCCATCTAACCCAGTATCCTGTTTCCAATAATGGCCAATCCTGTTTCCAACCATGGCCAATTCAGATCACAAGTACCTGGCAGAACCCCAAATAGTAACAAGATTCTCTGCTACCAATCCCAGGGCAAGCAGTAGCTTCTACATGTCTGTCTCAATAGCAAACTACGGACTTTTCCTCCAGGAACTTGTCCAAACCTTTATTTATTTATTTAAAAAAATTTATATTCAGCACTATCCACAGTTCTAGGTGAATTACAATTTTACATGCATAAAAATCGCATTAAACAAATCATGGATCACACACAGATTATAAGCAGACATAATCAGCTTTCTAATGTATACATGATATTCTACTATTCAAAAATCTCTACAGCACCGCCTGGCTTGTGAAGCTCTTAAAGTTCTGCAAGTTTGAGAGCAAGTGTTAAGAATGTTGGGGTCTAGTAAGGATTTCTGTAAGAACAGCTGCGTCCTGCGTACAACCTGGCAGAAGGGCATGAAGCAGGATTGCAGCACAGGGTGTGACACAGTGACTCTGCATTCCAAAAATACCTGCTCTCCAGGCCTGCATGACGGGAGCAACTGAACCCCCTTTTCTGATTTCTAGCTCTGAATAATCTTTGAATTTTCCATGCCAGCACAAATGTCTGCTTTCAATTACTGTACTTGTGAGCAAACAAACAAAACACAATGTAAAAGCAGGGGGGAAACGCCAGCATGTTTAATAAGAAACATACTAAATATTCCTCATCGTTTCATAGCTGCTCAGCATCCAAGCCTTGAGCTTCCAGGAGAAAAGCAGCCAAGAAATAGCTCACCAAGGAGCAAAAAAAAAAATGCTGTATACTCTGTGATACTGCTGCTAGTTAGGGGCACAGGCAAGGAAACCTGAGGCAATTACAAAGGTCTCGGTAAAATCTGGAGATGCACCTGATAATGCTGAAAATTGGTGCTAGGCTTATTTAGAATGCTCTTAGATTTAGTAGTTTAGTGATATTTTCAGTATAAATTTAGGCACTCAGCCCTAGTAAATTTTCAAAGAAGCCAATTTAGAAGCCTAACTCTTAAAGTTAGGAGCATAAAGCCTTTGAATATTAGGCTTATGTATATAAAACCTAACAGAAAACAAACAGGTCAGTATTCAGCCAGTGATGGTCAATGTTTTTTTAAAGTACTAACCAAGGAGGTTTAATTTGCACAGATCATCTTTGGAAGATTGTGCCAGGAACTGCCCCATTAGAGGAAAAAGAGATGTCCAAACTCAAGACTTATGGAATTTGTCAAATTAAATTATGAAAGCCACCTCCGTGGTGCAAGTTATGAATGATTTTCCAGTGCAAGGACATAAGCATCCACCATACTGGGACAGACCGAAGGTCCACCCATCCCAGTATTCTGTTCCAACAGTGGTCAATTCAGGTCACATGTACCTGGCAGGATCCCAAAATCATAAAATAGATTTCATGCTGCTTTTCCTGGGAATATCAATCCAAAAAATAGGGAAAATGGCAATGCTCCACCTTACTGTTAATGGTCTGATACACAACTAAATATAGGAGAAGCAATAATTACTCTGTAAGCAATATATTTTGTCACGCAGGCACTTAATGTCATGCTTTTATCAAGTCTCTGCAATTGTGACTGTTTATAATCATAGACTGCCCCTAACCTCCAATAGTGCACTAATCTTGCTTACTATAAATATCCTTTACTGTGCTTTGTGCATACAAATGTCTTTAGACATCACTGTGCTCACATTTGTTACTTTTTTTATATTTTTTATTTTGAAAGGATGTTCCTGACGAGCACTTGGACGTTTTTTTCTTCCGATTTTTGCGATGGGCGTCCTCCTCTACATGGGTCCCGCGCAGCCCCAACGAGAGGTGTAGACCTCCCATTAGGTTTTCCATGGTGCATGGGGTCGCAAAAACGACTGTGCATCTGTCTTGCATGCGTATTATATTACTAATTAGCTCCTTATAATAACCTGTAGATAATTTGCATTCCGTTTTCGTTAGCTGCTACCGTGACAGGAAAATGGCTCGGAGAACCCTTTTGTGCTTGTCTTGTTTTACTACTTGCTCGCTAGACTGGCTAGAACTGGTTTAAAAACCAGGTTGCTGCCTCGTTTAGTGCATCTGGCCCTAAGTCTGTAGAAATAGTGATCAGGACACTTTTTTTTTTCTTGGGCTAGTTTAATACATCTGTGACAAGCTTTCCAGAGCTCTGTCCCTTTCACTGAGTCTCTGCAGAATAAACTAGGGTAGGTCTGATAGGAGAAGTGAGACATTTCCATCTTCCAGAAGTCTTGGGGAGGAGTTGGGGGTTACGCTTTAAGTAAGAGGTGCAATCCCTAAATTTCCTTTGCCAGGTTTATGGTCCCTCCTTACTTTTCAACAACTCTAAAATTAGGCTATCCTTCCATAAAGAAAATAAAATCTAATTTAATACTAGTTCATTCCTTTCTTCTCAAGGAGTAATAATCTGGAATGATATCCCAATTCAAGTTTTTCAGAAAAATTTTAAAACATATCTATAACTCACCAAATTCGATGATGTTTTTACATAATCATATAATGTACTTCTTTTAGGTAAATGTGAATTTAACATTGTAATCCACCTTGAATCCTAATGGAAATAAAGTGGGCTATAAATGATAGAATAGAAGCATGAACAAGAATTTAACAATGAATCCAAGGCAATGCATACAGGAATGTGAACCAGAATCCAATATGGAAAACAAAGTAATGCAAACAGGGGTCATGAATGAGAATTCAATATGGAAAACAAGGCACAAGTTAAAGGCAAGACTAGAATCTAGGAATACTTGAAGAAAGCAAGGATGGAGGACATGGGCTAGAAATCAGGAGCATCAGAAAAAGTCACAAGCCATGGAATACAGGTCTACATGGAAACCAGGAGCATGACACAGGAAATGAGACAACTTACTCAACAGAAAATAAACCCATAGGAGGAGGGGGACAGAAATGCCCCTGCCCACTGGGCTGGTCGCTAGAAGAGCCACCCAGGAGATACAAGGTCCATGTGTCCAGCTGCAACCAGTTGAGTTCAGACTAGTTGCAAGCTCTGATATCTGCCAAGGTATTTCACTGTTTGCTTTCAAAGCTATAAAGTGTTGCATAATAAAGGATTTGATGTGGATATGAGTGTGCAAATGGGTGACAAAACTAAGGAAATTATACAGAATTTACAGCTACTGGAGATGGATGGTGTCTGGGAATGGCTGAACAAACCCATGAAGTCTTTTAGGTGGCAATAATCAAAGTGACTTTTACATGTACAAATTCAGGCTTACCCATAGGGGAAAAAATACAGGTTGATTATTACCCTTCTCCCCTTGCACATACTTTTACCTGTCTAAAATAATGAGGAGAGTTAGGACGGGAAAGGGAATTACATAAAGAGATTGTGTACTCTCTTGCTGGGTATCTTTTCCAGTGCATACTTTTGCACTTGGTGCCATGAAGGTAATCAATAGAAATAAAACAAAATAAAACATGGAAAAGAAAATAAGATGATACCTTTTTTATTGGACATAATACATAATACATAACTTAATAGCTAATCAAGAAATGTATTAAGTTATGTCCAATGAAAAAGGTGTCATCTTATTTTCTTTCCCATGTTTTATTTTGTTTTATTTCTATTGATTACCTTTAAAAGTGGACTAACACGGCTGCCACACCTCTCTACTCTGCCATGAAGGTGAAAGAGTATGTAGGTTCATTGTACCTGAGATCTACACACATTGTCAAAGGGAAACTTGCCAAACAGCTTCCTTGAAAAGAAGCTTGCTGTCTCAGGAGTTCTACTGTTAGTCTCATTATATTTGTTTTGGTCATTTTAAGTTTCAAGTTATCACCTCAGTGGGCAGGAAAGCCTCACGCTAATACCGCAGGGCACTGTTTAGCGCAGCTTAAGGGCCCTTTACTAAAGACCCTGTTTACTAAGCTGCGCTAGAGGCGCGCTAGTGTTTTTAGCGCGTGCTAAAAATTAGCACACAAAATGCTAGAGGCACCCATAGGAATAAATAGATATCTCTAGTGTTTAGCGTGCACTAATTTTTAGTGCGTGCTAAAAACACTAGTGCACCTTAGTAAATAGGGCCCTAAAGTTGAGGAGCTGGACCTGACATTTTAAAAATACCTTCTTGGAACGTTCAAAAATGTACCTGTTCAAAAGATAGGCACACCCAGTAGCATGGTTGGCTTGGTGGAAGAGAATTTAGATGGCTAACACTGAAAATTCGTATTGGCTGACTGGCCAGCCACATTAGGCAGCTTCATAAAATTACCCCCAAAGGGACTTGAGCTTGTAAAACAGCTTTTAGTCTGTTCAAGTAGGTATAATATGTGGTCCCTTTGGTATAGGCCCAGATAATATTAGGGACCCCTACTTCAACAATATTTATTTGATTGGGGCCAGGACTGATATTCACTGGGAGGCCATAAGCAGCTTTTCACACTCTTCCACACACTCATAAAAACCCAGGCGTAGAGCAAGGGGAGAGGAGTGAAGATTCCATTCTCACCCACTTTGGACTCAGACCGATTCAAAATATGCCACTGGCTTGAACCATGCTCTCCCTTCGCCACTTCACCCCACTCCTCTGAAGTATGTAGCTTTATATCAGTGGTTCCCAAACCTGTCCTGGGGGCTCCCCAGCCAGTCAGGTTTTCAGGATGCCCACAATGACTATTCATGAAAGAGACTGCATGCAGTGGAAGAGGTGAATGCAGATCTCTCTCATGAATATTCATTGTGGATATCCTGAAAATCTGACTGACTTGGGATTTCCTCAGGACAGGTTTGGGAACCATTGCTTTAGATTGCAGTGTAATCCAGTTACCATTCTTATGTGAAAAATGGATCCAGTTTGTGGGTAGACCTGGGATAAACCTGTCAACCCAGCTCAGTGTGTTAGCCATTGCTTCTGTTCCACCTTCTCTACTGGTCTGGTCTGCACCATCTCGTCTCTCCAGAGACTAAGCCGCCTTTTCAGCAGAGAGAATGGTGAACTGGGCCATGGGTAAAGCCCCGCAGCAGCCTGGCTTTCTGTTTCATGAAAATGTGAGGCTGGTGAGGGAGGAGGGCAGATGGAGTATGTCCGAGATACAGAATGAATGCCACACAATGCCTTACTGTAGGGCTTGAATGAAGAAAATAAAATATTCATTATTAATTCAGTGCCTCCCAATCTCACTTTGTAAACGTGGGTGTATGTGGCTAACTGTTCTGTAAGCCAGGAAATAGAACAGATTTTATTGGTGCTACAGTTTCATTATGATGGCACAGTGGGCCACCGGCCTTTAATTATAGACTGTCTGCTGGCATAAGTCTGTAATTGCAGGGTATTAATCCTGCTTTTGATCCAATCATCCAGTTTACTGCACCCTGCCAGTTTTGAAGAGTGGAGGAGTGGCCTAGTGGTTAGAGCACTGGTTTTATAACCCAGAGGTGGCCAGTTCAAATCCAACTGCTGCTCCTTGTGATCTTGGGCAAGTCACTTAACCCTCCATTGCCTCAGGTACAAACTTAGGTTGTGAGCCCTCCTGGGACAGAGAAATATCCAGAGCACCTGAAAGTAACTCACCTTGAGCTACTAATGAAAAAGGTGTGAGCAAAATCTAAATAAATAAATAAGCTATGAGTTCTCAGGTTTCTCTATCAGACACACTAACCCTGAATTATTTTCACTCGTGCTACAGCATTCAATCCCGTCCCCCCCAATCTCTTACCATCACCAGCCTTTCTCCTTAAAGAACATGGGAAACTGTCCACTCCATTATTAGGAAAAGAGCCACCATGGTAAAAATGAGAATTGTGGATGTGGAGGAATTATCCAGGCAGGAGTTCATTTCCTTAGAAATCTACAGATTGTAATGCTGTTTAGTGGACTGATGAGCCAGGGGTCCTTTTACTAAGGTATGCTGAAAAATGGCCTGCGGTAGTGTAGTGTTTTGGGCAGGTGCAGAATTATTTTTCAGCGCACCTACAAAAAAAATGCCCTTTTTTTGCCGAAAACGGACGTTCGGCAAAATCAAAATTGCTGCGCGTCCATTTTGGGTCTGAGACCTTACCGCCAGCCATTGACTTAGCGGTAAAGAATCCAGGTGATAATGACCTATGCGTGCCAAATGCCACCTGGCGCAAGTCCTTTATGTGTGCCCAAAAATAAAAAATATTTTTCAGACGCGCATATCGGATGTGCGCCAAAAATGAAATTACCGCAAGAGCCATGCGGTAGTCGGGCTTAGTTAAAGGGCCCCAGAATTATCCAAAGCTGGTGTTCTCTCTAATCCTGTAAGGCTACAGAGGGTGATCACCAAGAAGTGATCTTCCCAGATAGAAATCTACTGTTCCCTTCCCCTCCCCCTCCCCCTTGCCCTCTTTGATTTTAGCAGACAGAAACATCCCATTTCATTTTAAGACATTACTCATCTCAGGTATTTTCTTTGCTTATTTGAGTTCATGTTTTGTTTTGTTTTATTTATTTATTAGGATTTATAGGGTTGTTTTTATTATTACAGTGGGGGAAATAAGTATTTGATCCCTTGCTGATTTTGTAAGTTTGCCCACTGACAAAGACATGAGCAGCCCATAATTGAAGGGTAGGTTATTGGTAACAGTGAGAGATAGCACATCACAAATTAAATCCGGAAAATCACATTGTGGAAAGTATATGAATTTATTTGCATTCTGCAGAGGGAAATAAGTATTTGATCCCCCACCAACCAGTAAGAGATCTGGCCCCTACAGACCAGGTAGATGCTCCAAATCAACTCGTTACCTGCATGACAGACAGCTGTCGGCAATGGTCACCTGTATGAAAGACACCTGTCCACAGACTCAGTGAATCAGTCAGACTCTAACCTCTACAAAATGGCCAAGAGCAAGGAGCTGTCTAAGGATGTCAGGGACAAGATCATACACCTGCACAAGGCTGGAATGGGCTACAAAACCATCAGTAAGACGCTGGGCGAGAAGGAGACAACTGTTGGTGCCATAGTAAGAAAATGGAAGAAGTACAAAATGACTGCCAATCGACAAAGATCTGGGGCTCCACGCAAAATCTCACCTCGTGGGGTATCCTTGATCATGAGGAAGGTTAGAAATCAGCCTACAACTACAAGGGGGGAACTTGTCAATGATCTCAAGGCAGCTGGGACCACTGTCACCACGAAAACCATTGGTAACACATTACGACATAACGGATTGCAATCCTGCAGTGCCCGCAAGGTCCCCCTGCTCCGGAAGGCACATGTGACGGCCCGTCTGAAGTTTGCCAGTGAACACCTGGATGATGCCAAGAGTGATTGGGAGAAGGTGCTGTGGTCAGATGAGACAAAAATTGAGCTCTTTGGCATGAACTCAACTCGCCGTGTTTGGAGGAAGAGAAATGCTGCCTATGACCCAAAGAACACCGTCCCCACTGTCAAGCATGGAGGTGGAAATGTTATGTTTTGGGGGTGTTTCTCTGCTAAGGGCACAGGACTACTTCACCGCATCAATGGGAGAATGGATGGGGCCATGTACCGTACAATTCTGAGTGACAACCTCCTTCCCTCCGCCAGGGCCTTAAAAATGGGTCGTGGCTGGGTCTTCCAGCACGACAATGACCCAAAACATACAGCCAAGGCAACAAAGGAGTGGCTCAGGAAGAAGCACATTAGGGTCATGGAGTGGCCTAGCCAGTCACCAGACCTTAATCCCATTGAAAACATGGAGGGAGCTGAAGCTGCGAGTTGCCAAGCGACAGCCCAGAACTCTTAATGATTTAGAGATGATCTGCAAAGAGGAGTGGACCAAAATTCCTCCTGACATGTGTGCAAACCTCATCATCAACTACAGAAGACGTCTGACCGCTGTGCTTGCCAACAAGGGTTTTGCCACCAAGTATTAGGTCTTGTTTGCCAGAGGGATTAAATACTTATTTCCCTCTGCAGAATGCAAATAAATTCATATACTTTCCACAATGTGATTTTCCGGATTTAATTTGTGATGTGCTATCTCTCACTGTTACCAATAACCTACCCTTCAATTATGGGCTGCTCATGTCTTTGTCAGTGGGCAAACTTACAAAATCAGCAAGGGATCAAATACTTATTTCCCCCACTGTAATTATTATTTCTTGCATTGGTTGTGAGCCCCAGAATTGTTGATGGGCAGTATATAAGAATTCTAAATAAATAAATAACAAACAAATAAAAAAGCATAAATAAAAAATAAAAGAGACTTGTGAGCTAATGTACTACTTCCCACTGACTGAGGAGAGACTTGCTGACCTGAACATGTATAACCTGGAGGAAAACAGGGGAGATATGATACAGACATTCAAATATTTGAAAGGTATTAATCCGCAAACAAACCTTTTCTGGAGATGGGAAGGCAGTAGAACTAGAGGACATGAAATGAGATTGAAGGGGGGCAGACTCAAGAAAAATGTCAGGAAGTATTTTTTCATGGAGAGAGTGGTGGATACTTGGAATGCCCTCCCGAGGGAGGTGGTGGAGATGAAAACGGTAATGGAATTCAAAAATGTGTGGGATAAACATAAAGGAATCCTGTTTAGAAGGAATGGATCCTCAGAAGCTTAGCGGAGATTGGGTGGCAGTACTGGTGGTGGGAGGTGGGGCTAGTGGTTGGGAGGCGGGGCTAGTGCTGGGCAGACTTCTATGGTCTGTGCCCTGAAAATGGCAGATACAAATCAAGGTCAGGTATACACATAAAGTAGCACATATGAGTTTATCTTACTTGGGCAGACTGAATGGACCATACAGGTGTTTCTCTGCCGTCATCTACTATGTTATGGTACTATGTCTGTGGGAAGACTCTTTGGGGCCCTTTTACTAAGCCGCATAAGCGTCTACGTGCGCCCAACGCATGCCAAAATGGAGCTACCGCCCAACTACTGCGTGGCTCTTGCAGTAATTTCGTTTTTGGTGCGCATCCGTTACGCACGTCTGAAAAATATTTGTTATTTTCAGGAGCATGTAACGGACACGCGCCAAGTGGCATTTGGCATGTGTAGGTTACCGCGTGAGTCTTTACTACTAGGTTAATGGCTGGCGGTAAGGTCTCAGACCCAAAATGGACACGCGTCCATTTTCATTTTGCCGCGCGTCCATTTTCTGCAAAATTGTATAAAAGGCCTTTTTCACAGGCGTGCTAAAAAATGGATTGGCGTGCCCAAAACCCGCGTCTACACTACCGCAAACCATTTTTCAGTGCGCCTTGGTAAGCGGACCCCTTTATCTCTCCCATGCTTTGCTATACACACTGGAACAGAGAAGCAGTGATGAGAGGGTGGTTCATTCTGGCCTATGAAAGTGTTATGTAGGCTGAACCCCAGGTGTTCTACCACAGAGGTGGCTGTATATAAATGCAACGTGTATTTAGACTCTTTTGCTACTGTATGATTGCAGGTTAGGCATTCTGTTCCTACCAGCTCTTTGGTAAGCGAATGCCAAAGCTGAGAGGTGGGGAGAAAACCTGGCAGGTCTTTCTGCACTGAGAAGCTGACATATTTAATTATTCAGCAGGAAAGGGTAATGTTTCTTCTCCTAAGATATTACACTGCAGGGTTCCACAGTACATCGCATTTTGCAAATAGTGAAGGTTTTTAAAAAATCTGTTACGTGAATAAAAGCAGACTTTAAGAAGGAGACTGTGAGTGATTAAAAAAACAGTACGTTTGAACCAAAAGAAATTGTTCCCTTTCTAAAGACACAGGAGAATATTTGTACTTAACTTGTCTGAACAGTGCAAACACTTATGCAGCTGTCATGTTAGTACTAAAGCAGAGAGAAAAGGGGACAGACAGACTGGGACTGTGCTCAGTGATGGGGAGCAAAGATACTGGTCTGCCCACTGCAGAAAGTTTCATAGGAACTGTATGTATGTAGAGCTGCCTCCTGAAGAATGTACTTGGAATTTCTAATTATCTAGCTGGAAAGACTCCACCCCTGCCTTCTTAGTAAACAAGTTTAAAATCCAGTGAGCTCTGCTCTACTCCTCCCTCTAAGCTGAGAACCCTCTTATCTCCCATTCCCCCCCCCTTTCCCCTCTGCTGAGAATTCCTCTGCCCTTGAGTTCATCCCCATCTCTCTGGGTGGAGAGCTCCTATATTGACTTATGTTCAGTGCTCCACTCACCTCATGTTCTTTCCATCCCTCTGTACAAAGCGTCTTCTCCCACTGCCCCTGTGATGATAGTAAAATGCTTCCTTCATTCTCCTTCCCCTTGTCCTGTGCTGATGCAGAGCGCTGCGTACTTAATTTGATACCCTGGTTTCCTTGTACCTAGTGTTTGAGATACCCCAACCCTAGCTGACAAGGTTTTGCACTGAGGAAACTAGTGCTTTCCTGTTTCTTCCTCTGGTATACCTTTAAAAGTTGCCACCTTCCCCGGCTCTGCTCCTTCCCAATTCCCCCATCCCACATTATTCTCCATTTGGCAACACACACACATACTTTGGAAAGTTGTACAAAAGGCAGTAATGAGTCATCAGCTAACAAGTTGCTGGGAGCTGGCTGGAGGGCATACCCACTGCATACATTTTACCTCAGATTGAGGTTTTAATTCATTTCATTTGTTTCTAGGTAATAAACAGAAATAAAACAAAACATAGAAAAGAAAATAAGATGATACCTTTTTTATTGGACTAACGTAATACATTTTTTGATACATCAAAAAATGTATTATGTTAGTCCAATAAAAAAGGTATCTATGTTTTGTTTTGTTTTATTTCTATTTATTACCTTTAAAAGTGGACTAACATGTCAACCATATCACTTTACTCATTTGTTTCTAGAAAGTAAGTTGAGTAGGACTTGGGAACATGCCAGTACTGGGATGGAGCGTCCCTGAAATGTGAGAACCAAACCGATGTGTTTCATGAAGATGCTGCGTGCTCCTGACCACCCCTTCGCTCTCTCTTTCTACAGCATTATCAACAAAGAGCTTTCAGAGCTCATCGAGCGACTGCAGAAAAATGCCGACCAGGTGGAAAGGAACATTGTGGACATTGACAACAAGCTGCAGAAAGTATGTATTACCCAGTAGGTCCAACAGTCCCTAGAAATAGCCTAATAGCAGGTCTGCTGAGAACCAGGGAAGCCCTGTCAATCCCACTACATCTCCTTGGTCCTAATGATCAATTCCCCACACTGTTCCAAAACAGTACCCTAAAAATAGCGCTGGGACAGCGTAAGGAATTAGCTCCCTAATGATCAATACTAATAACATGCAAATTTAATCGTGTTATTAGCATTGGTCATCCGGGGAAAGTGTGGTAGGATTGTGCCTGAGCATGTGCTGAGGCACAATCCTCCCGCACAAGCCCGGACCTATCAAACAAAGAAGATAGAGGTCCATGGGACCCCTGGACCCTCCCATCGCTGAGGCTCTGGTGGTCTAGTTCTCCCCCAGTACAGTGACACGGGGGGCTAGACCCTCCCCACCCCCAACATAAGGGAATGGGGGGGGGGCTGGAGATCCGATGGCTCTCCAGCCTCCTACCCCCCAAAAAAATCCCTGGTGGCACAGTGGGTTACAAATCCAACCCCTCACCCACCCTGGTGGTCTAGCAGTCCCCGCCCTCCATACCTCTATCAGATGGCGGAGGGAGTAGCAGGGAAGCACCGCCCAGTGCATCATGCTGCCATTTTGGAGGCGGCGCAAGAAGAGGGTGGGAGTGTTACTCCCTCCTCCATCTGACTGAGGTACGGGGGAAGTTTGCCACTAGACCACTGGGGTGGGTGGGGGTTGGATTTGTAGCCCATTGGACCACCAGGGATTTTCTTTTTGTGGGAGGGAGATTGGGGGGGCTGGAGATCCACCACATCTCCAGCCCCCTGTGGTCTTGTGTCGGGGGAGATCGTGGGGCACTTTGCTACCAGGGCCTCAGCGATTGGGGTGGGTCCAGGGGTCCAATGGATCCCCAGAAAACGGTGGCAGCACTATTCTCTGATCATAGGGGTGGAATACCGCAGAGCTCATTTAAACCTAATTTAAATGAGCTCTGCACTATTGCCTAGCATGGGAACTGTTTGCTGCGCCAGACCCCTCTGATCGTATGTGTGAAGGTAAATGTGGTTGCTAGTCTAGTAATAGTATCCTCTAGCGCCCGTATTTACCATTGATCATTGGGGCCCTTGTGGTGTTGAGCAAGTCATCTAACCCTCTGTTGCCTCAAGTGCAAACTTAGGGCACTTTTATTAAAAGGCTTTAGAATCTGGGCTTAGTGTGTCTTAATTCTGGATTTTGCCATGTGCCAAGCCCTGGTTCAACGCAGTAACATAGTAACATAGTAGATGACGGCAGAAAAAGACCTGCACGGTCCATCCAGTCTGCCCAAGAAATGTGCCACTTTTTTGTGTATACCTTACCTTGAATTGTACCTGTCTTTTTCAGGGCACAGACCATACAAGTCTGCCCAGCACTATCCCCGCCTCCCACCATCGGCTCTGGCACAGACCTTATAAGTCTGCCCAGAACTATCCCCGCCTCCCAACCACCAGCCCCGCTTCCCACTACCGGCTCTGTTATCCAATCTCGGCTAAGCTCCTGAGGATCCATTTCTTCTGGATCCTCAGTAGTATTTAGGGCTTTTTATTTATTTATTTTTTTGCAGGCCTTGTGCTAATTTTTCCATTAGTGTGTGAGACTTGCAAAAAAATAATGCGAGGCACTTACTACATTCTGTTTAAGAGGTGCTGCGTGCTCCTGCATTAGCCAGTAAGCACACACTGATGCAATGTGCTTGTGGATTAATGCTTGCACACCCATTTTCCATCCTTGACACACCCTCTCGAGACCATTATTTTGGAAAAATAGCTATGACGTACTTAGCATGTGCAATCAGGCAAAATACCACAAAATACGTTAACGAATTTTGTGGTGGCCTGAGTGTCATATGTTAAGGTTTAATGCCCGTTTGTTAAAGGGTTCCTTACGTTGTAATCTCTCTGGAGACAAAAAAAAAATGCTTACAGTACCTGAATGTAACTTGCCTTGAGCTACAACCGAAAAAAGGCATGAGTAAAATCCTAAATCCCTTTCCTCTACTGCTCCAACATCTGTAAGATGCATTTCATCACCAGGGGTGACTCAACCATTAGGCAAACCAAGCAATAGCCTAGGGAAATAGCTTCTGGAGAATGGCAGAGAGCAACTGAGCAGTCCAGACAATCTCATAAACTCAAAGGAACAGTAGCACCAACTTTTACTTGCCAGGAACATAAGAACATAAGAATAGCCATACTGGGGCAGACCGGTGGCCCATCTAGTCCAGTATCCTGCTTCCAGCAGTGACCAATCCAGGTCACAAGTACCTGGCAAGATCCCAAATAGTAGGAAGATTCCATGCTACTGATCCCAGGGAGAGTTGTGGCTTCCCCATGTCTCTCAATAAAGACTATGGACTTGTCCTTCAGGAACTTGTCCAAACCTTTTTTAAATTCAGATACACTAACCGCTGTTACCACATCCTTATATAAGTATTGCCACACTGGGACAGACCGAAGGTCCATCAAGCCCAGCATCCTGTTTCCAACAGTGGCCAATCCAGGTCACAAGTACCTGGCAAGATCCCAAAAGAGTACAATACATTTTATGCTGCTTATTCTAGAAATAAGCAGTGGATTTTCCCCAAATCCATTTTAATAATGGTCCAGTGGCATAGCAAGGGCGAGGCGGTGGGGGCAGTCCACCCCGGGTGTCAGCGGGTGGGGGGGGGGAGTGCTCCGTCGAGAGCCGACAGCTCTCGGCTCCTGCCACCACCCTGCCTTTTTTTTTTAATCCATGCAGCGACACAGGCAGCGCCTCGCGTCTGCCCTGCGTGTGCTGTGAAAGGAGAAAATCGCCTCGCTGGCGTCGGGCCTTCCCTTGCTGTGTCCCGCCCTCTTCTGAGGTAACTTCCTGTTTCCCCGAGGGCGGGACACAGCGAGGGAAGGCCCGACGCCAGTGAGGCGAGTTTCTCCTTTCACAGCACACACAGGGCAGACGCGAGGCGCTGCCTGTGTCGCTGCATGGATTTCTTAAATAAAGGCAGGGTGGTGGCAGGAGAAGAGGGCTCTGTCGGCTCTCGACGGAGGGGGGACGGGACCGGGTTGGGGGGGGCTCAGATGGGAGAGAGGGAGCTCAGAGGGGAGAAGGGGATTGGGGAGGGGTGGGGGAGCTCAGAGGGGTGCTCAGAGGGGAGAAGGGTATTGGGGAGGGGAGAAGGGTATTGGGGAGGGGAGAAGGGGATTGTGGAGGGGAGAAGGGGATTGGGGAGGGGAGAAGGGGAGCTCAGAGGGGTGCTCAGAGGGGAGAAGGGGATTGGGGAGGGGTGGGGGAGCTCAGAGGGGTGCTCAGAGGGGAGAAGGGGACTGGGGAGGGGAGTGCTCAGATGGGAGAAGGGGTCTGGAGCTGGAACTGGGGTCTGACAAGGGGGCAGGAGGGAAAATGGGTCCATGCCTGGGGCAGGTGGGAGAATGGGTCTGGGGCTGAAAAGGGGGGATGCAAGGCATGTGGTGGATGAAGGGGGATGGAACTGGGGGCTGAAAAGGGGCAGGGGCTGAAACTGTGGTGACTGGGGGCTTTAAAGGGGCCAGAGAACTGGCTGGGACTGAAGCTCGGGACTGGTGAGAGAAAAGGGCTGGGGTTGAAACTAGGGGCTGAATAGGGGACAGGGAGAAGTGGCTGGGGGCTGAAGCTCGGGACTGATGGGAGAAAAGGGCTGGGGACTGGTGGGATAGTGGGGCAGGTGGGAGATGTGGGCTGGGGCTGGAACTAGGGGCAGGTGGAATAAGGGGGCTGGAACTGGGGGCTGAAAAGAGGAGGCAGAGAGAGAGGGGACAGACCCTGGATGGAAGGGGGGAGCGTGAGGGAGGGCAGACCCTGGATGGATGGGAGAGGGAGGGCAGACGGATTGAAGGGGCAGAGAGAAAGGGCATATGGTCGGTGGAAGGGGGAGAAAGAAAGAGGGCAGACTGGGGCAAATGGTGGATGGAAGGGGCAGAGATAGAGTGCAGATGTGGATGGAAGGGAGAGAGAGGGCAGACAGTGGATGGAAGGGGCAGAGAAAGAGGGCAGACAGTGGACATTAGAGAGGGCAGACACTGGATGGCAGAGAGAGAGCGAAGACAGATGCTGGATGGAAGGAAGACAGTGAAAAGAAAATGAGGAAAGCAGAAATCAGAGACAACAAACTGTAAATAAAATATATATTTTTATTTTTTTGCTTTAGGATTTAGTATTGTAGCTGTGTTAATAAATGTTTATAAATAGAACATGTAAATAAGGTAATCTTTTTATTGGACTAATTTTAATACATTTTGACTTAACTTTCAGAGAACAAAACCCCCTTCCTCAGGTCAGGATAGGATACTGTAACAGTACTATACTGTATTGACCCGAGGAAGGAGATTTTGGCCTCTGGAAGCTAAATGTATTAGTCCAATAAAATGGTATCATTGTATTTTCTGTATTTGTTTTAATTCTATGTGTTAATTTGTAAAGTGGTGATTGGAATTTGTTAGTTTTTTCAAATTTACATCTGCTGTCTTTATATTTTGCACAGTACTAGGGGACATTTTCTGTTTCTGTGGTGTTGCATTGTATGCAGAGTCTGGCATCGGGGGTTCAGTTTAATTTTTGTCTAAATAGAAAGTTTATGATTACTTATTCTATAGTGGATTAGGGTGTATCTGTGTTTGTGAAAAAGACATAGCTTTCGGTTGGCATTGACTGTGCAGGATCGACGATCTGTACTAATCTGTCTGTTTTCGTTTTACAATAGGTGAATTGATGTTCTAGTGCTCACTGTAGTGTTTAAGATGTTTTCCTTTTCCTTGTGTAACTCGTACAAATTACTGCTTATGGTATGGTGGAATTGCTCTATAGGTCCTGAGTGTTTTGTATTCTCGGTATGCCTAGTACTGGATTTGGGGGGGAGTGTTAAAAATGACCGGCCCCGGGTGTCAACTACTCTAGCTACGCCTAGCTAAGCCATCCAAACCTTTTTTAAACCCTGCTATGCTAACCGCTTTTACTACATTCTCTGGCAACAAATTCCAGATTTTAATTACACGGTGAGTGAAGAAATATTTTCTCTTATTCGTTTTAAATGTACTACTTTGTAGCTTCATTGTGTGCCCCCTATTCCTAGTATTTTTGGAAAGAGTAAACAAGCGATTCACGTCTACCCGTTCCATTCTACAAATGTATACATGTAAATGGAACATATATTTAAACAACAGATTATAGAATGAGGAGGATTAGGTTTATATTTGCAAAACAAAGGTTAATATTTAAGATTATGATGTTTAAATGTGCATTTTACAGGATTGTTCTAGGAGGTATGGTTTGGGAAGATCATGATTGTTGAGTTTAATTATCAAAATCTTGGGAGAGAAGGTGCTAAGGGTGATCTAATTTAGATGCTTATTGTTACTGAATAGTATGTAGTCAAATCAGCGCCCAGATCATAATTAGTGCCAATTTGCTTGTTAGCTCCAGTCATTAAATCATTGGAGACCATGAACTAATTATTTTGGGCACTGATCTGGGATCCAGACCCAATTTGGACAACCTTTCTAGAATCCATGAGTGTGTGCCACTAGTCTAAACATTTACATGTGTAATTGTGGCACAACTGTTAGCACTGGTATTATAGAATTACCCTGTAAGTGTGTCTTTCGTGTCTGTCTGTAATTTTATAACAGTGCATGTGCTGTGCCTCTCACACTGACTCCCTTCTTGCCCTTCCAGGACCTGGAGAAGATTAAGACTAGCCAGTCTGTACAGAATCAGCAGAACACGGCAAACACTCTGTCTGAATCAGAGAAGCTGATCACTGTGCTGGAGGCGGATGCTCAGCAATCCCGCCGTTTGAACCATCCACAGGGGGACATGATTGCTGAAGAGTGAGTGTGCTGCTCTTGTATTCTTTTGAGAGGATAATATGATGGCTGAGAACTAGGGAATCCACAGTTCGATTCCTGCACCTGTAACCTTGGACCAAGTCAGTTTGCCTCCTTTATGTCGCTCTCTAAATGGGTACCTGAGGTAAAGGGAGGTAATTAATTATATAATGGAGCGCCAACATTTAGGTGCCATTGCTGTGGGTGGTGAAACTATTGTATAAGAACACTTAGGACCCAATTCTGTTAATGGTGGCCAAATATGGGCGCCGATAAAAATGCATGCTAAGCGCTACTCTATAAACTGTGCTCCAAGTGGGGTGCCATTTAAAGAATATTGCTTACCACCGAGATACAGGTACGAGGTTTTACACCAAATGAAATCTGGTGTAAATTTGTGCCTAAATTAGGCACAGATCTTCCTAATTCTCATGCAAATTCAAGGAACACCTCTGACCCACCCATGCCCCTCTCATGGCTATGCCCCCTTTTTGAATCTACGTATAAAAATGTACATGTGCATTAGCGACTAAAAGATGCATGCGTAAATTTTAATTATTGCCAATTAACACCAATAATTGATTGTAAGCACTCAATTATTGGCACTAATTGGCCCATTGTTCAGTTAAACTGCACGCAATTTTGAGTGCCATGTATAGAATTAAGGGGTTAATGCGTAACGTGCATAACATGATATTCTGTAAGTTACATGTAGTGTTCCTAAGCTGAGCGGATGTCCTCCTACAGCATTGGTGCCAGTGGGGGGCGCTGTTTCACAATCACATTTTCAATAATGAGGGACAGGCAAGCTCTGCAGGACTCCAGGGAACCTGCCTGTCCCTAGTGATTGAAAACACAATATTGAGCACCGCCCCCCAGTGGCAGCAATTCAGTTGGAGGACTTCTGCTCAGCTTAGTGGGAACAGTGCCTATGACCTGCCCATGTCCTTCTAACAATTACACACTATGAGAGGACTTATATAAATGATGCCTAAAGGTGGGCACCAAAAAAACGGACTCTAAGCTAGTATTCTATAATGGCAGAGTTGGGCACCAATAGACTAATAATCGGAAGCAAACGCAGGCACTAGAGGCTATTAGCGCCACACTAGCACCTGCGTTTGCTACCACCCCATGCTCGGAGCCCCTGAGCACGTGAAACAACGTCCATGTCCAGTACCACATCTCTATGTCCCTATAACTTCTCATTTTCAAATTCTCCCCTTATTCCTCCTTCCCTCTTGGTCCCTATCCCCTCTTGTCATTCCTCCCCCGGGACCAGCATCTCTCTTCTTTCTCTCTTGCCCTCCCCTCCCCCTTCCATACAGCCTCTGCCCTCCTCTCTGTCCTTCCTTCCATCCAGCCTTTGCTCTCTCTCTCTCTCTCTCTCTCTCTCCCCCCCCCCCCCACCTCTTCTAGCCAGCCACGATCCCATCTCTGTAACCCCCAATCCAGTGTCTGCCCTCCTTTGATGTCCTCTTTCCATCCAGCCTTTGCTCTCGTGCTCTCTCTCCCCCCACCTCACTGTCCCATCTCTGTAATCCCCAATCAAGCATCTGCCTCCTCTCTGTACCCCCTCCTACCCTGACATCTCTGCCGCTTCTGCTCCTGTTGGTTCTCTAGATCAGCAGTGACATCAAAAGAAAATAAACTCACCACGGTGCCGGACTCTCCATTGGTGCGGCTGCCAGTGCTGAGCCCCTGACGTCGCTTCCTGTTCCGGGGCAGAGCAGGCAGCCTGCACCAATAGAGAGACCAGCCCTGTGGTGAGTTTATCTTCTTTTGTTGCCGCTGATGATGAGGGAAGCAGCAGCAGCGGCTTGGGTGACAGCGGGATGGAAGTGGGAAAGTCCCGAATTAGGATTCCCAATTTTTTTACTGAAACAATCACCCAAAACAAATCAGGGAATCAATTTGAATCATGAATTGGACAGCACTAAAGCACACCTATTCTAGAGAACAAAGGAAGTTCCTGTGTATCCCCCTGGAGAGCTTCCAGGTTTCAGGGGATTTCTGTGAGGATAGTTAACTGCAGCACATTTATGAAAAGGTCCTTAGGGATGTAGACTTTAGTATGATGTGTGCTGGTTTTCAGAGAGCCATTTCAGTGAGTAGTCAGATTGGCGGAGGGGGGGTCTGATGTGAGGTGTAACTGGAAAAGAAGGAAAATAATAGTATGTACTACAAACTTAATTCCCCATTAATAAAGCTAATAAATCACAAGTAATGAACAGAAAATCTAAGCTGCAACAACTATGCACAAAGGCAATAATTTCTAATCTAATAGACAAAATATTTTAGGAAATGTTTTCTAATACATTTAGAGATTATTGCCTTTGAGTTTGAGCTTAGATTTTGGGATCATTACTCGAAAGGAAGGGGCATCCAGATTTGTTCCAGATTCCTGTGAATAAAAATCCAATAGCTAGGACTCTAGGTTAAGGTTGGCCTCAGAATGAGGTGTGCACAAACTCTGTTTCCTAGTCTCTTCTGACTTGCAGCCTCTGTAAATAATCTGGAGCCTTGTTTCTGCAGCATCCGGCAGCTAAAGGAGCGACTTGCAAATCTTCGCATTAAACATGGTCAGATCTACAACATCAGCCCCGAAATTGCTGCTCCTCATGTCAACTGGGGTAAAATGATTGATGAAAAACAGGTACCTGTTTTCTTTGCTCCCTTTCTCAACAACCACACAAATATCACCTCCCCTACAGCACTGGTCACAGCCGCACTCCTTACGACAGAGTTCTTTCCTATCTATTTATGGAGTCCCTTTCTTGTTTCCTTTAAAATTTGTATAATTGTGCCTGCAAAGTAAAGGCAGCGTATCAAGTCCGAATTAAACTTAAACTTATTCTCCTCAAGACCACTAATACACCTGTACACAATCACTGATACACAGTAATGGGGTACCTCAGCTTGCACATACATACTGTATATACATTTACATGCCCATGTACACACACATGCCCTCCACCCCCTGACATACCCACCTACCCACCTGATCAAAGAGAAGCAGGTACAGGAACTTTCCTTCACTCAGATCCTGCCAACCCCTACAAACATATCACTAATAGAGAAGAAAGATGTATATTTCTCTTTCCTTCTCCCGACTGATGATTAAATACACACATAGGTGGTCGGTGGCCCAACTGTTTGGGGAGGCTAAAGGGGGCGGGGTTAGGGGTGGGGCCAGGGGTGGAGCTTAAATCCATAATTGCCTGATAACACACAGAAAAAAATAAATAAATAAAAATAAAAGTCACAATTAATACCTTTTATTAAATTTAGATATTAGATATGTATCATATGTCAAAGAATAAAGTGGTTGCTCAAAGCATATTCTAAGCACAATCGCTCAACTGCAAAATACTATGCACAACTTTGTGCAAAAACACACTCAGAACCTTACTGTACCATAAATATTACACTGGGCAGAACCTAATACACCAATATACCACCCATACAGAAAATGCAGACCGTCAACAATATGAAACAAGCGATCATATCATCACAATTCTCATGTAGAGCCACAAAACACCCTAATTCATGTTTAATGTGGGATAAAATGCCATAAATAAGTAAATATATATAAACTTTTAATGTTGAGCACCTGATTCTCACAGTGGACATATTCCAAACACTATAATGAAAATAAAATTATCTTTTCTACCTTTGTTGTCTGGTTGTCCGATTCTGCTGCTATCTGTTCTCAGTGCAGGTCAGGAAGTCATCCTCGTTAAATATCTCCCTGGCAACCCAGCCAACCCCCCCTCCCCCTGCTCTCCCAGCAGTAAGGTAAACAAACCATAAACCAATTTCTACAATTGGTTACACAAGGCTAGAGGGCTTTCACTGCAGCTCCTGCTGTGAGGATGGAGGTAAATCAACAATTTAAACCTCTCAGAGCACAGCAGGGGAGGCTTAGCCTGTCCAAGCCTCTTATACCGGGCGCCTATGAATACACACATCCACAGAAACGAACACTCTGCATGCAGGAGACGGAGATTCCTGGCTCTGCAGCTAATGCATTTCTCTCTCTTGGCTTTTCAGACAGCGTTGGTCAACAAGGGGTTCGCAAATGACCTGCCTAACCTTGAATACCAACTGGAAGAACATTGCATTTTCAACAACGAGGTGAAAGCCATTGGACCTCACATTGATATGGAAGGAGACAAGGTACGGGTGCTCACTTCCCACTCCCCCCCCCCCCCCCCCCCCCCGACACACTTCAGATAAAGTGAGTTTATCAGGTGACCAGTATTATGGTTAATGGAAGGCCACACCTTGGATCTGTAATGAATCAGATTTGATGGCGATAGGATCATTATCCCCCTTTCTAGGTATTTGGGGGTAGGGTGAGCTGATTTTCTGGTCTCATTTTTCTTATACTCTCAATTTCAAGCAGAATTGCTCTCCCAGAATGCTTTTGGAAGGAGTTTGGAAAGGTGTGCTGATGTTTAAAAGTTACTTTGACATTGTTCCGACCCTGATGTTGTATCTTATACCAGCCTGGAGTGTGATTATCATGCTTTGTTCTTAATGACTGAGAAAACCCTCTATTACTAGATCATTCCACTATCTCACTTTTCCCCCCTAAATCTTACTCTTCCAATTACATACTGAAATTGGCTTTTTTTTTATTTTTCAGGAGTATATCAGCAACCTGCAGATAAAGTACCAGAAACTGCTGGTAAGAATTTTTCCTTAGCGTCAGAAACAACACTGGGCATGGCTAAGGCGAAGTGTGAGATGTAGGCTGCAAATGTTGTATTAGCCTCATGCATGTACCATGTCTGTAAGTGTTTTACGTAGTTTCATAGTTCAGCTAGGAGACATTGGTTTCACATTTCTTTTAATTATCCATAATTGAGTAGCTATTTTGGGTTTTGGTGGATAGTTCAGAACAGAGCCATAACTGTGTGTAACGCCTGAGGCAGGGGCGTGTATTTGCACATGCCTGCCTTGTTGAAGTCTTCCTCTCCCTTCAGTGCTTCCACTTCAATCCCCAGTCCATTTCTTCTGTATTTCCTCTTCTCCTTTCCTCATCCTCACTTATAGGAGGAGAGAACATTTCCTGGCTCATCACTGGCCGCTGACCACGCTTGCATGTCAGTCATTTTTCCACCTCCATGGGGTTTGGAGTTCTGAGTGGTGCTCCTCTTGTCCACGCCTAATTATGGACCCAAGTCCAGCCGAACCTCAGCAAGTTTTATTCCAAAGAAAAAATAATTAATTTGTGTCCTTAGAGCAAAGTCCTAGATCAAAGCTTATCTATTAGAATCTCGCCAAACTTGAATGCCCAAAATTTGGGCCTGCAGAATAGACAGAGTTGGGGGTCTCAGCTTTGCCATGATACAGCAGGAAATTACAGATTCAGTGGTAGGGTATAGAATTAGTATAATCATGGGAAATGAGGGGGCTGTGGATAATTACCAGCCTACTTTTTGAAGCCAGTACATGGTTGACTTCTATAATGCAGTTTCACTAGACAGTAACTGTGAAAGAAGTAAAAAAAAATTAGGGTCCAATATTCAGCTGGCAGCCATCAACCGGGAAATTCAGTGCTTGGCCATGTCCATGTACAGGCATTGATTTTCTGGGTTTGCGGAGCCGGCTAACTCATAGCCAGTTAAGTGCGATATTCAGCACTAAGCAGCTATGGGTTACCACATAGTAACATAGTAGATGACGGCAGAAAAAGACCTGCACGGTGCATCCAGTCTGCCCAAGAAATGTGCCACTTTTTTGTGTATACCTTACCTTGATTTGTACCTGTCTTTTTCAGGGCACAGACCGTACAAGTCTGCCCAACACTATCCACGCCTCCCACCATCGGCTCTGGCACAGACCGTATAAGTCTGCCCAGCACTATCCCCGCCTCCCAACCACCAGCCCCGCCTCCCACTACCGGCTCTGTTATCCAATCTCGGCTAAGCTCCTGAGGATCCATTTCTTCTGAACAGGATTCCTTTATGTTTATCCCACGCATGTTTGAATTCCGTTACCGTTTTCATCTCCACCACCTCCCGCGGGAGGGCATTCCAAGTATCCACCACTCTCTCTGTGAAAAAATACTTCCTGACATTTTTCCTGAGTCTGCCCCCCTTCAATCTCATTTCATGTCCTCTCGTTCTACCGCCTTCGTATCTCCGGAAAAGGTTCGTTTGCGGTTTAATACCTTTCAAATATTTGAACGTCTGTATCATATCACCCCTGTTTCTCCTTTCCTCCATAAAGATAGGACTGACTTATATGAGATCCTATTTATGCAGTTAACTTGGCTGGTTAAGTGCTGAATATTGGCAGCAGTGGCGTAGCTACATGGGGCCAGGGGGGGCCTTGGCCCCCGTAGATTTGGCCCTTAACCCCCTGCCAACAACCCTCTCGATCCCCTTTCCACCGCAAACCCTCCCCCGCCGTCGCCGTGGGCTACCTTTGCTGGCAGGGGACCCCAATCCCCGCCAGCCGAGGAGGTCCTCTTCTTCCTGCGAAGGCTTCGTTCTGTTTCTGATGTCCTGCACGTTGCAGATCAGCCAGGCTTCGTTCTGTTTCTGTGAGTCTGACGTCCTGCATGTACAATGTGCAGGACGTGAGAATCAGAGCGAAGCCTTCGCGGGAAGAAGAGGACCTCCTCAGCTGGCGGGGATTGGGGTTCCCCGCCAGCAAAGGTAGCCCACAGCGGTGGAGGGTTGACGGTGGGAGGGGGGATCAAGTGGGTCGTCGGCAGGGGTCGTCAAAGTTGGCGGTGGCGGCGGGGGGGGGGGTCGGCAATGGCAGGGGGGGGTCGGCGGCAGGGGGGGGTTGATAATGGCTGGGGGTGTCGGCGGCACGGGGGGGGGGCTAAAATGTGCCCCCTCACCTCGGGCTCTGGACCCCCCTCCCACCGAAGGCTGGCTACGCCCCTGATTGGCACTAAACTGGTGAAATGCCAACTCCACCCCCGAATGCCCCCCAAAATAGCTGGTTTCCAGTTCAGCGCTAACTGGTTATTTTTCAGCGGCACTAACCAGTTAAGTGCCACTGAAAATTGTTGGTTAGCCCAGCCAGGAGCTGTTTCTTGCCAGTTAAATCACTTTGAATATTAGCCCCTTAGATTTTATGATTGAACTTGTTCGTTAAGAATCCAGCATAGTATACCATAAGGCAAGTGCATTTCATTTTTGAACATAGGTTTGTTTCCATTTTCTCCAACCCATTCGTGACCAGTTCCAATAAAAACACCTATCATAATAATCCCTAACTCAGCATCTCCTAACCCCCTTCCCAGTAATTCATACTCGTATTCATCTTCCTTGGATTGTATTTTCCAGGTACCTTAGACTTAGTCTACATACAATTAGGCCCAAACTCAAGCCTAATAAACCTGAACACGTCTAGCCTAGTTGGAAGGCAATGTGTGAATGCTGATTACCTCAGTTGTAAAAATGTTGTTTCAATCAAAACAGATGATTAACCATATTCATTGAGCCATGCAACCAATTAGAATGAGTTCTGTATGTCCTTCCGTCTCTTCCAGTCTGGGTCTGAGCAGCGGCATCAAGATCTGAACTCCCTTCAAGATTACATGCAGCGCTGCACCAACGAACTGTACTGGCTCGATCAACAGGAGAAGGACCGCATGCAGTACGACTGGAGTGACCAGAACTTAGACTACCCCAGCCGGCGGAGACAGTATGAGGTATAGACCTAGTCATCTTCTTATGGTTTGTACACATGCACTCACACTCTCCCTAGTCAACTGACCTAGCATTTTTAAATTACTAAATGAATTTAAATTATTTTTTATATAATAATATTATGGTGCTCAGAGTGATCAAATGCCTCAAATCATCCGGTATGAATACCTAGTCTAAGCACTTGATTTGCAACTATCACTGCACCCAGTCACCACTGCCTACCTCAAAACAATGAGGCAGAAACCTTTCAGTGGAGTAAAACTGTGAAGAAACAGTGTGTTTTAAGTCTGTAAAATGTATGGGATGTTTTCATGTCTTAAATATGTCTGAAGTGTATTTCTCCTGTTTGGCCAGCAGGTGGTGCATGTTTATGTTTAAAGCTGTTATAGAGGACTGATTTATCTTTCTTTTATTTGGCACACAGATAATAGGAAGTGCCTGTAGTGATGTAACCAGTTTTTATTTGAAACTTGACTGTTCTGGGCTCTGATTGGCCTGGAGTTTTGAAATTACCCAGCAGATGCTGGCTGTTGCTTCAGTTTCAGCTCTGTGAACAGCTATATGTCCTGATTTCCCCAGCTACTTTCTAGGAAGTATGCAAGTGTTTAGTTATTGTTATGATTGATCCTTATTTCAGTTACCTGTTACTGTTTGCCAGTTGTGCTATTTTGTTCCACTGTTCAATATTTTTGTAAGAGAATAAACATAATGTCTGGACTGATAATGAATCCTGGTGGTTTGTGTGTTGGGTCTGTGAGTGCTTTCTGGGAACTGTGGGACCACTGGGAGTGTGGTTTCAGTAACCTAGAAATCACTGGAGATAATTTGAAAGCAGGAGACTCACCCAGAGGTGGTTGAGACCCAGTCGGAGGGAGGAGGATGCTAGTGTAGAGCACAAGCGGCAGGTGCAGGCGGACCTGAGCTGTGCTGGGGACAGGCTCTTAAGTGGCCATGGGGTAATCCCAGGCAGGTGGCTAGGTGTTTTGTGACAAAAACAAAAAAAGCAAAACAAAACCATTACAAATTCCAGCATTAACTGATAAAGAATGGTCTCTAATAAACTGTTTCAAAAACAACATACAGCATCACTGCTGGAATAAATTCCACAACTTTTTAATGTACTTATCTTCCTATGGTGCGGTCAAAATGACTGTGCATGCGTCATACTCCAATCGATGTTCCATAGGTGATGTTGAGATACTTGTGTGAATAGTGAGCAAAAATTTTTTTAACTTCCAACCAGGATCCTGCTCCTTACACAGCTCTATGTTTCACCATTATTCTGGGATCTTCAGGAGAGCAAAAGTTTGAAACAAAGGTTAATCAATCTCTCTATGCGGCTTGCTGAGAGCGGGATCCTATGACTCCACTCCCCTCTCCTTGATTCAGAGGGCTGTGGATAATTACCAGCCTACTTTTTGAAGCCAGTACATGGTTGACTTCCATAATCCAGTTTCACTAGACAGTAACTGTGAAAGAGGTAAAAAAAAAATTAGGGTCCAATATTCAGGAGTCAGGGCGGGGAGTGGAGTCAAGGGTTCCTGCTCTTGGCAAGCTGAATAGAGAGATTGATTAACCTTTGTTTCAAACTTCTGCTCTTCTGAAGATGCCAGAATAATGATGAAACATAGCGCTGTGTAGGGAGCACGATCCTGGTTGGAAGTTTAATAATATTTTGTTCACTATTCACACAAGTATCTCAACATCATCTAAGGAACATCGATTGGAGTATGTCGCATGCTACACAGTCATTCTGACCGCACTACAGGAAGTTAAGTACATTGAAAAGTTGTGGAATTTATTCCAAAAGTGACAATGTATGCTGTTTTTGAAACAGTTTATTAGAGACCATTCTTTATCAGTTAATGCTGGACTTTGTAACTTTTTTTGTATTTTTCAGTTTTTTGCTTTTTTATTTTGCTTTATTCCACTGAAATGTTTCTGCCTCTTTGCTTTGAGGTAGGCGGTGGCAACTGGGTGCAGTAATGGTTATAAATCAAGTGCTTAGACTAGGCATTCATACCTGGTGATGTGAGGCCCTTGATCACTCTGAGCACCATAATATTATATACAAAATAATTTAAATTTATTTGAGTAATTTGAGCATTTAATGTTATTTGCATTGTAAGGAAGGCGTCTACAGTAGAAGCATTTAACATAAAGATACCTGGCATATTTTGTACCTTTAAATTGTTTTACTTGATAGCATTTTTAATGTCAGGAACCCCCTTCATCGGAAATATACACAAACATGTCTCCTATCCTAAAGCTTCAGGAATTGGGAGGGGGGGGAAGCAATGTCTTTGAAGATGTCTTTTCCAGGCTCATTTTATGTTAGTACACTCCCCTGACCTGCTCCTCGTTAAGGAAGGGAATGTTTTGAAAGAAGAATTTCAGAGTGCTGCACCAGTCAACTATAAAGCAAACAATTTACACTTTCTGCTTCTAGAATTTCATCAATCGGAACTTAGAACCCAAAGAAGACATCGTCAACAAATTGCACACGGAGGGAGAAGGGCTGGTGGAAGTGGGACATCCTGGGAAAAATGCTATAGAGGTAAATCCTGTCCCTTTCCTTACATCCCAGATACCTAGGAACTTCTCAGAGAGGTAAGATATCCCAATACAGAAGATCAATCCACAGAGATATGTCTGCTACCAACTTCCCTGCACCCCTTAATCCCCAGCAACTTCCCACAGAAGTACCAACTGCCTGGCATCCATCAGATGTTAAGGGATGTCTCATAGATATGTGGTTTGTAATCTCTTCCCCATGTCCCACAAATACCCATGCACATCCCATCGAGGTAAGCCCTGTGTAGCCCCTGCCTGCATCTCCAGATACTTAGCAACATCCCACAAAGGTAAGTCCTGTAGTCTCTTCCACTTAAATGCAGAATATTCTGGAAAATAGTGTTGAGGTAAATCAATTCTGTACCTTCCACAAAAACCCCAAACGGATAAGAAAAATTACCGTTATGGAGTTGTTTATCCAGTCATCTCAGTGCTGCCTGTGGAAATATTCAGCTGTCTTTGGCCCACAGCAATGTACATCGTGAACTCATTCAGCCCCATTACAGCTCTCTGATTCATGCCCTTCACCCTTGCCTTCTTGTGTTTCAGGCCCACATGGAGGCCGTGCATGCTGACTGGAAGGAGTACCTGAATCTGCTGATCTGTGAGGAAAGCCACTTGAAGTACATGGAGGATTACCATCAGGTAACTAACAGGAGCTGCCAAGTCTCTCTCTAGGAATAAACCCACAGGGTGCCTGTGTGCACTCAGCATTTTGCTAGGAAGATTCTGGCTGTTTTCATGCATTTGTCTTTTTATTAGAATTTGATTGCTTGTAATTCCTTTGTTTATAATAACAAAGGGGTAGAGATTCAGTCAGCAGTGGTCAGTGGTTTTCAGCCACCACCAGCTTTATACCCAGGCTCCGGCATTAAATATCCGGGCATTTGTGGCCGGCTAACACATGTGCGGTTAAAAGTGCAATATTCAGCATTGAGTGGCATAAAGACAGGACTGTGTTTTATGCGGTCCTATTCATGCAGTTACCTTATGTGGGCAAGTGCTGAATATCGGCACTTAACCGCATAAGTGCTGACTCCTCCTCCGGCCCACCCACAAAATAGCCAGTTTCGGCATAGTGCCACTGAATAGATCTGGTTAGTACTGGACAAGTAATTTAAATGTCCAGGAGCTGTTTCTGGCTGCTTAAATCACTTTCAGTATTGACCACAAAGTGGTTCGCAATAAAAATAGTCCAGGATCAGAGCACAACAGACTAAAACACAAAAATCTAACAATAATATCAGTACACAGTGAGTTTGATTTTATAACGAGACACCTGTATGAGGAGTCTAAAGAAGGCCACTATTTTGTGAGGACAACAAGGGCACCTATGTACCTTTATAAAATAGGCTCCCAGAACAAGCCCCACTAGCACACAAAGACTGGCTCCCAAATCCTTCTCTGAAAAAAAGTGTAAATTTATGGATGTTCTTACCGTATAAATGTATTAGAAAATACACACATATCAGGGGTGGACTGACCATTCAGGCAACTGGGCAGTGCCCGAGGGCCCAGAGGCTCTGCCCGATTGCCTGCCGCCGCAGTAGCAGCACATGGCAGCCCTCCCCTGTCCTACCTTGACCTTGATGGTCTAGTTGCCTCTGCGGGGGCAGGAAGGAATCCCACTCTTTCCTGTCCACTGCCGCTACTCTGCATAGGTTATTATGGAACTTTGTAAATCTATGTGCTTTGAAAATGAGCACCTTAATCAGCAAAGATAGCTGCATAAAATGCAGTCCTATCTTTTTGCGGTTCTTCATAGCTGGCTAGTGCTGAATATCGTACATGACCAGTTGTGTTTTATCTGGCTCCCTATATTGGAAATTCAGTTCTGGAGCCCGGACATGGCCTGGCATTGAATGTCTGGGTTTAACATTGGCAGCGATGAGCCTTTCAAAACAGGAATCAAAGCAGTTTACAAATTACAAATTAAATATCAACGTAAGAAAGAAACCTCCAACAAGTGACAGGAGAGAGAGTAAAAAAGAGGGAGGGAGAGAGATGGGGCGGGGGGGGGGGGGAGAGCACACTGCTGAGTGTCAGTCTAACAGCTCATGGAGAGCCACCGAAAGCTAACACAAAAAGGTGAGCCTTTAGGGAAGGCCCAAATCTGGAGTAAGAACTTTCTGCCCTGTGCTCAGCAGGAGGGGAATTCCAGAGGGTAGGTACAGTAAAGAAAAAAGCTAGGTGATACGTCAATTCTAACCTGGAACAATGAATTGAGGGATCAATAGTTTCTTGCGAATGAGTGTAAGGCTCATGCGGTTCTATGAAGGAAAAGAAAGGAGGAAAGGTAAGAGGGATTGCCTGAATGGAGGACTTTATAAGTTAGGGTCAAAATCTTATGTTGAATTCTGTATGGGATCGGGAGCCAGCGATGTTGCTGTAAGAGAGGAGTAACCTGGTTATAATGATGGGCGTGACTGAGCAAGCATATAAAATTGCCTCCAGTAGCCTGGGGCTGCGCACTCATTTCACGGGGAGTGCTGCATTCATCTCTGGAGGCCACATCAGAATAGAAGTAACCCAGAGCATGTGGACCAAAATGGTGTCAGCTAAAACAAGCATGTTACTATGGAGTGGAGGAGTAGCCTAAGTCAGTGCAGTAGACTGAGAACCTGAGGAATTAGGTTTGATTTCCACTGCAGTGGTTTGTGATCCTGGGCAAGTCACTTAACCTTCTATTGTCCCAGGTACAATAAGATTACGAGCCTGCATGAACCATTTTGGTTATACTGCCTTGAGTGAATTCCTTCAAAAAGGCGGTAAATAAATCCTAATAAATAAATAAACACCACAGAAAGACAGTATATCAAATCAATTACTTTTTTACCCTCTACCTAACTTCCTTTCCATCAATATGGCAACTTCTAAACTGTAGAACAGTACCATTTCCAGCCCCCACCCCTCCCAATTTTCCTTTGGCTTGTGTCTATTCATGGAGGTTTTAGCCCTCACTGAAATATTTCTGCCTTGATCACTTGGTGTCTGTTGTGATGTTCCTTTGTGACACACAAACAGGTTGTTGACAGGAATTTCTTTGAACTGAAATGTTTTAGATCTTCCTGTCCAGGTACCATGGAGTCTGTAGTAAGCGTGTGCAGGTTAATTGACTATATTAAATTGTGAGAAATGGCTGAAGGGTAGGGTTGGGATGGGATGAGGGTGGGAGTGGGAGTGTGCAGAGGGAAGATAAACAGGTTGAGTGAGATTACTTCTGCGCCACTTCCTAAGGGCGTTTTCATGTTCAGCATTTCTCCACTGAAAACACTGGTGGTGCCAAAAAGGCAGCTTTGCTCCTCTGCAAGGATTTGTTCAAAGTAAGCAGAGCAGAAGCTCAGTGACAGAGACTCTGTGGGGAATTCATTAACACCACCATTTCCTATATATGTTTAAAAATAAAACTGGAAAAGCTTGCATATGAAATTCAAACTGGATTGGTTACCCTGAGTCCTTTCTGAAGAAAGGTAGTACGTGAAATGGAATTAAAATAAATAAATATAAAGGGCTTTAATTTAACTGTTAAAAATTTAACTGTTAACAGTATAACAATCTAATTTCAAACTCCAGAACTTCTCTAGTGGGCAAATGCTCAAAACGTAACGCCTGCATTCGAGGTGATTAGCGCCAGACTAGCACCATTCTTAGTGAGCCCGGAATGCTCAGAAAGCTCTAGCATGGGAGACAAACTCCGTGCCAAAGATTAGCACAAATAGCTTGCAAATTTAGTCAAATGGATGTTAATGAGGTCATTTTGTATCCCCTCCCAGTGCTCGGAGAAAAGCGCACAAAACAAAGCCGTCCTTACGGCTGAAAACCTGACGCCAGCTTGGAGCAGGAGTTATAGTATTTGAAGAGAGGATTTCTCATGATTTCTTTCTTTAAACTCTGCTGGTTTTGATTTGTTTTGGAAGTGGAAGAAAGCCTGTGGAAGTCTGTAAGCGCCGGTACTAAGAAGTAAACATGCACGAGTCCCGAGCAAAACCAAAAGTGAAAGCACACAGTGGTGCATGTTTGCTGCATTTAAATATAAGCCTTCCAAAAAAAAAAGGAAAAGCTTATATTTAAAGGCACAGGCAGTAATGTGTGCTTTGCGTTCAGATTTGCCTAGCTTATGCGCACAAGAGCTGAGCTTATCGCGAAAATCTGTGCATGTGCCAAGCACGTTCCTCCCTTGCTTTCGCTTTTTCAGTGCACATATAATTTGAATACCATTTCCTTTGAGCATTGGCGAGCTAGGTTTCTGCACTGTTCCAGCAGTATGGGTTCTGCGCTGTTGGCTTTACCATGCGAGTTCTGAGCATCAGCCTGTAGATGCAAAAGATTCTAGGAGGCTGCTTAGATTTCCCCTCAGGGTACCCTAAACCCTAATGACCCCTAATGCTTCTGGAAGACTAGGGTTCCTCAACATCCAACTTTCATCTCATCCTCTTTCTGTATTAGTGTCCCCCGTTCCCCAACCTCCACACAGACTAGTACTACTAAACATTTCTAGAGCGCTACTAGGGTTACGCAGCGCTGTACAGTTTAACAAAGAAAGGACAGTCCCTGCTCGAAGGAGCTTACAATCTAAAGGATGAAATGTCAAGTCGGGGCAGTCAAGATTTCCTGAATAGAGGTGTAGTGGTTAGGTGCCGAAGGCGACATTGAAGAGGTGGGCTTTGAGCAAGGATTTGAAGATGGGCAGAGAGGGAAGGAGGGCAGACACATTAACAGTTGACTTCTAGTGCCCACAAACTCGTGTAACCACAAAAAGCTTTGCAGACTTCTGAAAGAATTAAATTCATTGAAGATGTGTATCAACCATCTTCTCTCATCCATACCGATGTACTATGAGCATATTTTCTATATATTTCTCTAAAATATTCTTCCAATAGAAGTACATTTAATATGCACTAGTTATATTTTTCTGTTCTTTTACAAATTTTGCATTTTTTAGAAAGAGCATCACTGAAATGACACACAAAGTTATACCAGTAGCACCAAATGTGTCAGGTTTTAAAAGATATGCACGTGATAGAAACATAGAAACATGACGGCAGATAAAGGCCATATGACCCAACCAGCCTGCTCATCCTCTGTAACCCCTAATTCTTCCTGTTCCTAAGCGATCCCATATGCTTATCCCATGCCTTTTAAAATTCTGGAACAGTCCTAGACTCCACCACCTCCACCGGGAGGCCATTCCATGCCTCCACCACCCTTTCTGTGAAATAATACTTCCTTAGGTTACTCCTAAGCCTATTCCCTCTTAATTTTGTCATATGCCCCCTCATTCCAGAGCTCTCCTTAATTTGAAAAAGGCTCTCTTCCTGTACATAAATGCCCTTGAGATATTTAAACGTTTCTATCATGTCTCCTCTCTCCCTTGTCTCTTCCAGCGTATACATGTTGATGTTCATAAGCCTGTCCCTATAATTTTTGCATTCAAGACCGCTTACTAATTTCGTAGCCGCCCTCTGGACCGACTACATCCTGTTTATATCTTTCCGTAGGTGCGGTCTCCAGAACTGCACGCAGTACTTCAAATGAGGCCTCACCAAAGACTTATACAACGGCACTATCACCTCCTTTTTCCTGCTGGTCATGCCTTTCTTTATGCACCCAAGCATCCGTCTGGCTTTGGCCATCACATTTTCTACCTGTTTGATAATTTTATTTGTTTGTGGGATTATAAGTCCTTTATTATTCTTTTATTTTATTCATGTATAAGTTGTTTATGTATCGCTAAGTTTAGACTAATGATGTTATAAGTTTGTTGATTTGTTTTTTTAGTTATTTTTAGCTTCTAGATTTATATGGCCCCTGAGGTAAGCTTTTGTGCTGAAACACGGCTGTGTCGGGTCATCCTTATGATTTTTACAATAAAGACTTTTACGTTTTGACATCCTCCTTGGACTCGCCTCACTCTTTTCCTTTGCTGCTCACGTTTGCGTGAGGTTTTTCCTCCTCTTGTTTGCCATCTCACTTTCACAATTTCTTGCAGGGCATGAATTCTCTTAAAACATGTTTGACATTTAATTTGAATATATAATTCTGAATTACTGTTTGGTTAGTGCAGGCCCTGTGAAAATTGTTTCCTGATTCTGCATCTTTCATCTTGTTAAGGTCTGGATCACGTCATTGTTTTTGTTTTAATTTTATTTCAGTTCCATAGGGATGCGAAAGATGTCCAAGACTTGTTGAAGAAGGTGAACACAGATTTGGATCAGAAGTACAACCCTGATTTCAAGGACAAGTACCAGCTGGAATCTCTTCTCTGTGACCTAGATGTGAGTGGGAAGCTAGTACTTTGTTTTCAGTAGGGATGTACATTTCATACTGCATGTTCTATTCGTTAGCAGGCCTCAAACTTTATTGAGCATTAAATTGATATAACATGTTAACCTCCAAATTAACACATGTAACATCAATTTGTACACCTTAGAAAGTTCAAATGCATGTTTTTTATTTAAGCACAAAACATAAGGACATAAGAATAGCCATACTGGGTCAAACCGATGGTCCATCCAGCCCAGTATACTGCTTCCAGCAGTGGCTAATTCAGGTCATAAGTACCTGACAGAATCCCAAATAGTAGGCCAAAACAAACCAAAAATTTTCCCTGTGCTCATCTTTATTATTTGAAGCTTTCAGCCATCATGCAGGAGGCTTTCTGTCACAACTTCTCAGAAACAGGGCCTCATGAATGGAACCAACTGCCATTGCCATTGAAATAATCACACTCTGTTGCTTCTTTCAAGAGATTGTTGAAGCGTTTACACCAAGTTTTTGCAGTATCTTGTTGCTTGTTATGGACAGGACTGTATTTAAGATGACCTTTTTATGTTTCTTAGTTTGTGTTTATAATATATTTGGAATTTATGTGCTTGTGTTTGTTGATGTTTATGTTGTATTATGTATGTGACTTGTACCCTGACTTGGGTAAAGGTGGGTTGTGAATAATAAACTATAAACTCTTAGCAGTGTATCACCAGTATCTTCTTTTTGTTTTTATTCATGTATTTGTCTTGCTTGAGAGAATTGTCTTTGACTGCTCACTAACAGGCATCCATATGCTGCTTCTCCCCTCCCCTACAAATTAATAACCACTCATACACTGGTTTCTGGCATACAATATCACAGCTTTGAGGTATATATATATATATATATATATATATATATATATATATATATATATATATATATATATATATATATATATATATATATATATATTTACACACAATGACATCATATTCCCAGCTAGTTATCTTCAACAGCTATACCTTTTCCAGGCCTCAGCCTGCTGTACAGGGCCCAGGGCCAGCCAGACTGATGCCATGTTAGCACAGCTATCTGATGCCAGCCCACACTCCTTCCTATAGTGCTTCCACCCAGCCTTCACTGATGGTGCTTACCTCCCATCTTTGCTGGTACTGCGACGCTCATCATATCCCCCTCCACTCCCACCCACCGTCAAGTTTACTGGCTCTGGGAACTGCCACAGCCTAGGGAAAGTGATTCCCCTCCTCTAGGCCCCCAAAATGAAGCTGCAACCTTGCTTATATTGATCCCAGCACCCTATCGATTGTGTCCTGCATTGCCATGTTGAATATGTCGTTCCCAGTGTCTGACAGATAAACACCATCAGTGTGGTACAAACCCTTGGTCTTTAGCTGCTACCTAATGTCATCTGCAGAAAAAATCCCTGATTTTCTTGTTGACTTGTTTTTCTCCCTTTGTCCTCTTTTTGTCACTTTTGTTTAGCAATCATCCTTTTCTGTCTGCCCATATGGATTGTCTTCCTTGTCATAATTTTGTTTGCACTTGGTGCCATCCTCACTTGTTTTGCTTGTAGCTGATCTTCTTGTCACCTCTCGCTTGGACTATTGCAATTTACTTCTCACTGGTCTTCCGCTCAGCCATCTCTCTCCTCTCCAATCTGTTCAAAATTCTGTGCCACGACTTATTTTCCGCCAGAATCGTTATACCCACACTAGTCACTTCACTGGCTCCCTGTCCACTTCCGCATTCAGTTTAAACTTCTCGTACTGACCTTTAAATGCATCCACTCTGCAGCCCCCCATTACCTCTCCACTCTCATCTCTCCCTACATTCTTCCCCATGAACTCCGCTCACTGGACAAATCTCTCTTGCCGTCCCTCTTCTCCTCCACTGCTAACTCCAGGCTTCGCTCCTTTTCTCTCGCAGCACCTTATGCTTGGAATAGACTTCCTGGACCTATACATCTAGCTCCATCTCTACCTGTTTTCAAATCTATGCTGAAAACCCACCTTTTCACTAATGCTTTTTAGCTCCTAGCCACTACTCAATTGCCCTCCCCTTGTCCCTTCCTTCCTTTCTTCTCACCCATTACTTCCCTCACCCGTAACTGTCTTGTCTGTCTGTATTATTTAGATTGTAAGCTCTTTTGAGCAGGGACTGTCTCTTTGTATCAGGTGTTCAGCGCTGCGTGCGTCTGGTAGCGCTATACAAATGCTAATAATAATAATCTTCTTCTCTCTGGTTTATTTATTTAGTAGGATTTATTTACCGCCTTTTTGAAGGAATTGTCTGCTTTCAGCCTTTGTTTATGGATGACCTTTATTTTTTCCATCAGGATCAAGAGAAAGCCCTAGATAAATATGACGAGGTGGTTAAATCATTACAGAAACGGAGTCACCAGGTGATTCCTCTCAAATATCGCCGGGAGACACCCTTGAAGCCTATCCCCGTGGAAGCACTCTGTGACTTTGATTGTGAACAGGTAACACTAGGAGACCAGACCGTGAAATAGCAAGAGTTCTGCTGCCTTATTATAATAACCTTTACAGGTCAGCAGGTCGATCAGAGCACCTTTTTGCTACTTGGATGTGATTGAAACAGGTCTAAATACAAACATCCTTCTTTTTTTGACTTGGATGTGTCTTCCTGTTCTATTATCATTGAAAGATGGCCCCACCCTAGCCCCACCCCCAACACGCCTTCTTGCTAATTTGACAAAGTCAGTGAAAATGTCCAAATTCTGCCTTTTTAAAAATCACAATGTAGACATTTTTGGCGGATAGACGTGTTTTGGGCCATTTTGAGACGTCGTGTCTGCTTCGAAAATGAGCTCTATGGTGTCACATGAGAAAAGTGGAGCAGTTAGTTTGGAGGAGTGAAAGTAGCTGTGGAAATTTCATTTGGAAATTACATTTCCATACATACTTTCATGTGCGCTCTTGGTAATTCTTTCCAGGCAGGTACAAATTACCTAGGTACTAATGTACTTTGGTTGCGTGCTCCAGCTCAGGAGTTTCCCTGTGAAAATGAACCTGCAGTCCCCACTATGTGGGGTTTCAAAATTGCCCTGTCCAGCTATTTTAAAAAAATACTTCCTTGATTGGAAAGGAATTGTATTCTTGTTTATTCTCATAGTTTGACTAGTTATGTTTATCCTGATAAATAAATATCATACCAAAAAACCTTCCAAAGACCTTTGGAAGGTTTTTTGGCGGCCGATGATGAAGAGTTGATCTCATTGATCTGTTTAGCTCTAAAGGATTGATATTGTGCTGGAGCTCTTTGAGGCCTTTTTCCTTCCTGGTCCATGGCAAAGATTTGATGCCATAACTTCTACCTTATCTGAAGTACATAATTACATATGATACATATTTTGTGTCTGTGGAAAATCATTTGTTTATATTGTAAGAGATTAATTGTTTCCACACCCAATTTGTAAATTGTTTAGTGTATCCTGATAAATAGCCATTAAATGCTATCATGTCCCCCCCCCCCCCCCCGTATGCCTGTAGTGAGCATCCCTTGTCTAGCTATCACCCAAGAAGCTGTTCTCTTATTGAAAATATTTTCCTTTACTAGGGAAAAATTTCCCGTGGTTCCCAGTATACCCTGAACAGAAACAAAGGTGAGATGTGGGAAGTGATGGACAGTTCGGGAAATAAATTGGATGCCCCTTCAGTTTGCTTTATGATCCCCCCTACAGACCCTGAAGCCATCTCTCTCATGGACAGGTACGTTCTGACAGGGAGAAGCAGCTGCTGTCCAAAGCAGGAAAGGACCAAAAGCAGGATTGGGGGGAATTGAGGGAAAATGCGGGAGAGGAGGCATATTAGAGAGAGAGAGAGATAGAAAGAGAATGGGTGAAGGCACAGGGGGACACAGGGAGAGAAAGAGAAAATGGGTGAATGCACAGGGAGAGAGAGAGAGAATGGATGAAGGCACAGGGGGGGCACGGAGAGAGAAATAGAGAGAGAATGGGCGAAGGCACGGGGGGGCACAGAGAGAGAGAGAGAATGGGTGAAGGCACAGGGGGGCACAGAGAGAGAGAGAATGGGTGAAGACCCCCCCCCCCCATGCTACAGTACCTGTTCAATGGCTGATAGTGTAGCTGAAGCCCCACCAGCTGATGAAATCCATTTCTTGAGTCACCCCCTTCCTCCTCATACTGTCTCAGGAGCAAGGAAGTCAGTGGGGTGCCTCCAGCCACCAAATCTTGCACTCCTCAAACATGTTTAGTTTGTGCATAAACTGAACATGCTCAGGGAGTGCCAGCATTGGCGACTGGAGGCAACCCCGCTGACTTCCTTGCTGCTCAGGCAGCACAAAGAGGAAAGGGGACACTTTGGCAGTAGATTTCTTCGACTGGCTTCGGCATTCCCACCAGCAAAGGTATGATATCTAATGTGGGGGGAGAGGGAGGGAGAGGAAATGTGCCCCCTCCCACCCATCCTTGTACCCCACCTCATGAACAGCTGGCAATGGCCCAACTTTAATCGCACAATTAATCGCACAATTAACAGCGGATGAAAATAGCCAAAAATGAAATGGCCGTGTGAAATGGCCGTGTGGTAAGTTTGCACTTGCCATGTGGCCATTTTCGGAGGGGGGGGGGAACACTTACTGCCATCCATTGAGGTGGCGATAAGGGCTCCCGCGCTAACCTGGCAGTAACTGGGCAGTGATTACCGTCAGGTAACCCCATGCGGAGATATTTTTTCAATATTTCTGTTAGTGCCAGATGTGGCGCTTGCTGAGGATGGAACTACCGCCGTCACCCGCATTAGGCCGACAGTAGTTCTGGGTTGCCACCCGGCAAGCCTTTAGTAAAAGGGCCCCTTATTCCCCCCCCCCCCCCCCCCCCCCCCCCCCCCCCAAGTAGATATCTGACTCTAACCATTGAGTTCCTAGGTCACTCTCCCTTCCTGAGAGAATGATTGTGTGATACAGATACAGCCTACAAAAGACTGAGTTGGGAGGTTTCTTTGCATGAGTGGGACAGACAGAAACAATGGGCACAATACAAACGGCCCACAAAGCCTCTTCCTTTTTTCTCATTTGCAGCATTGCCAGTCAGCACCGGAGTGTGAAACAGAAGGTGACTGGTTGTAAGAACACCTTAGCCCACCGGTATGAAGATGTGAGAAATGATACCAGCGGAGGTAGGCACTGGCAGACCTGACTATTCTTCCTGTCTCTGGGCCACATGGGTGTAACATGGGCAGGGAGAATGAGATACCAGCCTTTTGGATAATAAGCAGCCACCCTCCCCCTAAAAATTCTGCATAATGTTTCAACAAGAGAGACCTTGCAGAAATGCAAAGATGAAGCTTTGATTAAAAATATTAAAACATCTCAAATAGATCTCATTCAGGGATGATTTGGGTGCTGCGTAGGCATAGACATGTTGAAAGGGGTTGTAAAGGTAGACATTGACAACAGCCCTCTGATAAAATGAACCTTTTCTGTTTCCTGGATTCCCCTTCAATTGGAGTTTGGGAAGGCATTGAGCTTTATTTTAGATAGGTCATGTTGTAATGCCTAACAGAGTGTTTGCACAAGTAGGGTGAGCTCAGAATTAGTATGCAGAAAAGTGCATTTAAAATAAACTTTAATTTCATGCAAAGAAAGTGTTTCTTTTTCTTTCCCTCAGGGGCTGATGCAGAAAGCAGCTCAGCATCTACCGCAAAATTAGCAAGACAAAAATACTGAGGTATACTGTATGTAGTGAGCATGCAAATTATGCCACTTTAAAAACATGGCAGTAATCTGCAGTTCATTGCAAAATGTCATCCTTCCTGTCAGTGGCTGAGCAATGATTGGCTCATGCACCAACAGGAAGGGTGACATTTAAAAAAAAAGATTGCTGTAAGTCTGCATCAGCCCGCTCTTCATCCCCCCACACCCAGACTGATCTCCTTCCCCACCTGTCCAACTCGACTGTACCACTGTCCCTCCCCCCCTCATGTTTTAAAAAACTGTCCCTGGTGCCTAGCATCATCCCATCTACCCCCCCCCCCCAAAAAAAAAAATGACCAACCTCTCACTCCAACTTTAAAATGCCCTGGTGTCTAGTAGCTACCCTTTCTCCCTCCCTCTCTTGCCAACCTGAACCCCTTTTCCCTTCCAAAAAAGTATTCTCTTGCATCTAGTGACCCCTTCCTTCCATCAATTCCATTTTGAAAAATGGCAGTGCCCGACCCTGCATGGTGCATCCTAGGATGTCAGAAAACAAAAGGATCTGAATGTGAAATCACCAATATAATACCAGTAATGTTCAGAGTTTTCAGAAGAAGCAGGAGTAGAAAATGGAGAAAAGACCTCAGTGAGTCCTGATGCTGCAGCTAGAACAAGTATCTAAATCAAGGGAAAACATCACAGGTCAGAAAAACTCCATATATTCACATGTGCAAATGTCCACCAATCAAACTTTTCAAAAAACAATTTTATCAATTATTTAAATCAATTTTCATCAAGAGAAAATCAAACAGTACTTAGTTTTCAAACTATAGATGCACGCAGTGCCCTAAAATCTTCAAACTCTCACTGCTTCTGATGCAAATTTGAAAAGTGCAACACTGGCCGGAACAGCAGTTATTTCAGCATAATCCACAAAAGATGCTCAAAAAAATCGCCACCTTGGATTCCTGACAAAGGCTCTGTTTTGCTCTCGCTGCTTCAGGGGAACCACTACAGCAGAACAAAAAATACCCAATCTGCTGCTGAAACAAAAAATAATTATTTAAACAATGCTAAAGAAATACTCACACTGTTGCCACAACCACCACTGCCAAAAATGCATTTCAAAATGGCTGCTTAGAAGTGACAGAGGCTTCTTATAGCAGGGGCGTAGCCAGACACCCAATTTTGGGTGGGCCTGGGCTCAAGATGGGTGGACAGAAGAACCCCACCCCATCCCATAGGTGATTTGGTCTCTCCTCTCGCCTGCATGCCATATGTTCTCTCAAATATCCCTCCTCTCCTGCACTCCTTTTAAATTTCAGATTTTCAGTTAGGAGCAACTAATACACACTACTCATGTAGGCCCCACATCCTTCCCACTGATGCAGCTTCCAGTTTCCGCATAGGCGGGAATACGTCAGAGGGAACTCTGTGGGGCCGGTGTAAGCAGTATGTATCAGTCGCTGCTTCCTGCAGGCGAAGATCTGCTATTTATAAGGTATGCAGGAGGGACAGTTGTTGGGAGTTTTCAGCTTGGGAATCTCTGCCGGCCACATCATAGGTGTGCTGCTACTGGTGGGCCTGAGCTCAAAGTGGGTGGGCCTGGGCCCACCCAAGCCCACCCTTGGCTACGCCACTGTCTTATAGGGCAAGAAAAACCCTCTCTCACCAATATGCTCTAACCGATCAACAATCATCAAAGTCAGAAAAAAGCTTTGCATTCAATGTTAAAATTCAAACCTGTTGGTTCACATGAACAAAGTAAAAAAATTTGCTTCTGCTCATGGTGAAAAAGACAGCATTTAAAGTCCCCCCCCCCCCCCCCCCGACACATGGAGGGTGCAAGCTGTTCCACAACCCAACAAGTTGTCTCGGCGGATAACTGGTCATTTTCAGCGGCATTTAACCGGTTATCCAAAAAAAAGCCGGTGATGTTGGGGGCATTCCAGGGGCGTGACCAGTTAAGTCCCAATATTCGGAACTTAACCAGCTAGGCTTAGTTGGCAAATAAGGCCTCATGAAAATCAGGCCTATCCTTGCTAAACCATGTCCAGTTACAGTGGTGGAAATAAGTATTTGATCCCTTGCTGATTTTGTAAGTTTGCCCACTGACAAAGACATGAGCAGCCCATAATTGAAGGGTAGGTTATTGGTAACAGTGAGAGATAGCACATCACAAATTAAATCCGGAAAATCACATTGTGGAAAGTATATGAATTTATTTGCATTCTGCAGAGGGAAATAAGTATTTGATCCCCCACCAACCAGTAAGAGATCTGGCCCCTACAGACCAGGTAGATGCTCCAAATCAACTCGTTACCTGCATGACAGACAGCTGTCGGCAATGGTCACCTGTATGAAAGACACCTGTCCACAGACTCAGTGAATCAGTCAGACTCTAACCTCTACAAAATGGCCAAGAGCAAGGAGCTGTCTAAGGATGTCAGGGACAAGATCATACACCTGCACAAGGCTGGAATGGGCTACAAAACCATCAGTAAGACGCTGGGCGAGAAGGAGACAACTGTTGGTGCCATAGTAAGAAAATGGAAGAAGTACAAAATGACTGTCAATCGACAAAGATCTGGGGCTCCACGCAAAATCTCACCTCGTGGGGTATCCTTGATCATGAGGAAGGTTAGAAATCAGCCTACAACTACAAGGGGGGAACTTGTCAATGATCTCAAGGCAGCTGGGACCACTGTCACCACGAAAACCATTGGTAACACATTACGACATAACGGATTGCAATCCTGCAGTGCCCGCAAGGTCCCCCTGCTCCGGAAGGCACATGTGACGGCCCGTCTGAAGTTTGCCAGTGAACACCTGGATGATGCCGAGAGTGATTGGGAGAAGGTGCTGTGGTCAGATGAGACAAAAATTGAGCTCTTTGGCATGAACTCAACTCGCCGTGTTTGGAGGAAGAGAAATGCTGCCTATGACCCAAAGAACACCGTCCCCACTGTCAAGCATGGAGGTGGAAATGTTATGTTTTGGGGGTGTTTCTCTGCTAAGGGCACAGGACTACTTCACCACATCAATGGGAGAATGGATGGGGCCATGTACCGTACAATTCTGAGTGACAACCTCCTTCCCTCCGCCAGGGCCTTAAAAATGGGTCGTGGCTGGGTCTTCCAGCACGACAATGACCCAAAACATACAGCCAAGGCAACAAAGGAGTGGCTCAGGAAGAAGCACATTAGGGTCATGGAGTGGCCTAGCCAGTCACCAGACCTTAATCCCATTGAAAACTTATGGAGGGAGCTGAAGCTGCGAGTTGCCAAGCGACAGCCCAGAACTCTTAATGATTTAGAGATGATCTGCAAAGAGGAGTGGACCAAAATTCCTCCTGACATGTGTGCAAACCTCATCATCAACTACAGAAGAAGTCTGACCGCTGTGCTTGCCAACAAGGGTTTTGCCACCAAGTATTAGGTCTTGTTTGCCAGAGGGATTAAATACTTATTTCCCTCTGCAGAATGCAAATAAATTCATATACTTTCCACAATGTGATTTTCCGGATTTAATTTGTGATGTGCTATCTCTCACTGTTACCAATAACCTACCCTTCAATTATGGGCTGCTCATGTCTTTGTCAGTGGGCAAACTTACAAAATCAGCAAGGGATCAAATACTTATTTCCACCACTGTAAGTCTGGGTATTGACTTAACAGGTCATATGCTTGCCAGCTTTGATAAACCCAGATATTCAGTGCCGGTCACCGGAAATGGCCTGGCATTTTCCAAGTAACCCAAAAACAAATCTACTATTGTTAAAAAAAAAAATTACTACTATTATTGAAAGGTGTTACTGCAAGATGCTGCAAAAACTGGATGATCCCTGTTTTCAAAATGATGTCATTCGGGAAGTGATTATTAAGATCCATTTTAGCAAAATGGTTTTTAGCAAAGAAGATAAAGTTGCGATTAAATATTTGTGATAAAATAAGGCATATGCATTGGCTAAGGGAGTTTCCTAATAAAGGTTGGACAAATGTGGTTTCAGAGGTCATGTTAAAAGTTTAAACAATTACACAGTATTTTGAAACTATGTAAGGGGTTCTGTTTTTTTCTGGACACTGTGTATATTTTACTTATTTGGATTTATTTCACACCTTTGTCAGTAGTAGCTCAAGGTGAGTTACATTCAGGTATGGTAGGGTATTTCCCTGTCCTCACAGGGCTGACAAGTTTGTACTTGAAGCAATGCAGGGTTAAGTGACTTGCCCACAATCACAAGGAGCAGCAGTGGGATTTGAACTGGGATTCTGTGGTTGTTAGACCAGTGCTCCAACCACTTCAAAGAAAGTGTGCACTCTTATAGGCAAACAACATTTGTTTGAAATGGATGTCCATCCTTAACTCATCCTTTTGCTTCTCTTCCAGATGCTCAAGATGTGCAGGGAAGACAGCTACTTGCAGGCCTGGACAAAGTGAACAATGACCTGGACAAGCAAGAGAAGGTGATCACCTCCCGCCTGCGTCCTCCCCTGGAGCAGAAGCGTGCAGTCCAGGACAGCGCAGAGCGCCTGAAGGACTTAAAGGTGACGGAAATGTGATGCAGAGCTGGAGGGAATGTTTGAGATACTTGAATATATCTAATCATAGTCACAAGAAAAGGTCAATCAGATCTTTGGCAAGAAGAATACCTGCCCCAGATGTCTCTTTGAGATAGTCAGAAAATGGGAACAATTGTGCTTGTGCCCTGATAAAAGTTTAATCCACAAATAATTACCCTACAACCACCACTAAAGTTTTTTCAAAGTTTTGAAACCATCAGAAAATGAAAGTTTATACAATATCTATTGGACTAATTGTCCTACTGTCTCAGTACTGTGACTGTAAAGTGATTGGATGGAGTTGGATGACATTATTATGATGTCACAATCGAATCCTGAAACTTCAGTTATTCTAGTAAAAGTTTAAACGTTATTAGGGGAGGAGGGTGCCAGATTGACATCTTGCCTCAGTTCCCAAAATACTCTTTGTTAAGTGATGGGTACTGAGAAAGAAAGGGAAGAGGCATTTATTTTCACTCATTAATGCAGGATCTGGCTTAGTCTGAGACAGCGAGCGGTAATATTCCTTCAAAAGCTTTTCCCAATAGTGCTGTGATTTTGTGTACATGCTCTTCTTCTAAGTCTGTTTCTAATGCACAGCTGGTGCAATGATTAAGATGAGTGATTAGAAGCCAGCCGATATTCAGCGCTAATTGAGTGGCCAGGAATGGCTCCTGGCTGGTTAAATAGCACTTAACTGGTTATCCATGAATATTCTTCGGGAGATAGCTGGTTATCTCCCGCTGAATATTTGCGGTCAGCACATTGCAGCTAACCGGTTATTTCGAGCGATATAACCAGCTATCCGCGAATATTCAGTGCTTCACCGGCCAAGGTAAGCGGCTGAATTGGGTCGCCAAAATAACAGGCCTAAGTTTGGCTGCTATAAACTTAACTGGCCAGTGGTGAATATTAACTTAGTTGGTTAAGTTTATAGCGGCCAAAGAAAAAACCCTGGATATTCAATGCCGGTCTCCAGAAATGGCCCGACATTGAATATCTGGGTTCAGGGCCAACTGCGGGACTCAGCCGGGCCTGCAAGTTGAATATCATCCCCAAGTTGGCAAAGTGGTATCATTTTTATGGTTTATAATGAGATAGGAATCCCAGATCTTTATGTCCTTTTGAGTTAATTGCAAATTATCTTAAGATTTTTAAATTCAAAAGTCTTATGTTTCTGGATTGTTTTAAAAAGTTCTCTTAATATTCTGACCATAAAATCACTGATACAGTGCTGGTCCTGGTAAGTGCTCTCCCACAGAAGTGTCACTTTGGTTTCCTTTGTGGCTACTAATTTTATGTCTGTGTGAATCGATTATTGTTTTTAGAGGGCGACTGAATTTCGGTTTTGGTTTCAGCTTCAGCGCCAAAACTGGCCCGAAAATTGGATTTGACCATATTTTGGTTTGGCATAAGTACATAAGGATTGCCATACTGGGACAGACCAAAGGTCCGTCAAAGCCCAGCATCCTGTTTCCAACAGTGGCCAATCAAGGTCACAAATACCTGGCAAGATGCAAAAATAGTACAAAACATTTTATGCTGCTTATCCCAGAAATAAGCAGTGGAGTCTTCCCATTTTAATAGTGGTCTATGGACTTTTCCTTTAGGAAGCTGTCCAAACCTATTTTAAATCCCGCTAAGCTAACCGCCTTTACCACATTCTTTGGCAACGAATTCCAGAGTTTAATTACACGTTGAGTGAAGAAAATGTTTTTCTCTGATTCGTTTTAAATTTACTACTTTTCGTAGCTGCATCGAATGCCCCCTAGTCCTATTATTTTTGGAAAGAGTAAACAGACGCTTCATGTCTACCCTTTCCACTCCACTCATTATTTATAGACCTCCATCATATATCCCCTCAGCTGTCTTTTCTCCAAGCTGAAGAGCCCTAGCCGCTTTAGCCTTTCCTCATTGGGAAGTCGTCCTATCCCCTTTATCATTTTTGTCGCCCTTCTCTGCACCTTTTCTAATTCCACTATATCTTTTTTGAGATGCGGTGACCAGAATTGAACACAATATTTGAAGTGCGGTCGCATCATAGAGCAATACAAAGGCATTATAACAGCCTCATTTTTGTTTTCCATTCCTTTCCTAATAATACCTATCATTCTGTTTGCTTTCTTAGCTGCCGCAGCACACTGAAAAGAAGGTTTTAACGTAATCATCAAGGACGACACCTAGATCCCTTTCATGGTTGGTGACTCCTAACATAGAACCTTGCATTACATAGCTATCATTCGGGTTCCTCTTTCCCACATGCATCACTTTGCACTTGCTCACATTAAACGTCATCTTCCATTTAGATGCCTAGTCTCCCAGTCTCGTAAGGTCCTCTTGTAATTTTTCACAATCCTCTCGTGAAAAATTACAAGAGGACCTTATGAGACTGGGAGACTGGACATCTAAATGGCAGATGACATTTAATGTGTGCAAGTGCAAAGTGATGCATGTGGGAAAGAGGAACGTGAATTATAGCTACATAATGCAAGGTTCTATGTTAGGAGTCACCGACCAAGAAAGGGATCTAGGTGAAATTGAAACACTCCCTGACCAAAAGCAATGACCACTATCTGCCCCCCTCCAATCATAAGCATCACCCTCTCACCACCTATAGGCCCTCCTTGGGCCTACTTTAGAAATTCTGGTAGTCTAGTGGCCTACCTGTGCTCCAGCCCAGCTCCACATTCAAAGTGGTTGCTGAAACCTCCTACAGCAGTCTCATGGCAGCCATTTTGAGATTGAACTCAGTCTGTGCAGGAGCGACTGGCAATCGCACCTTCCCAACTAGGCCACTATATCATCAGGGTTTCCAAGGTAGGCTCAGGGAGGGCATACGGGTGTTGGGAGGGTGTCACCTTTGGACGGTGGAGGTTGGAGGGAAATGGCTTTCTTCCAGAGGGACCTTGGAACTGGCTTTCTGTTGGGGGGGCCTGGGTGGTATGCAGTCCACTTTTGGTCAGCCATACCATACCGGTTTCAATTTCAGCTTCAGCCAAAACTGTGGCAAATTTCGGCTGCAGATTTAGTTTCATTCAGGCCTGTCTGTCGAACACGGCACCCTTCTTCACATTTTCTACATTGAATGATGTATACTAAATTATAGGAAGAGCATGAGCAGGTTCCTTTTATGCCGAGTTTTCCCCATGTGGGTAACTGTGAGGTCCTGTGATTTGTGCTGGTGGTACAATTTGCAGCTTGCAATATCGCAGGGACTTATGCCAGCTCCTTGTGACTCTGGGCAAGTCACTTAACCCTCCATTGCCCCTGGTACAAAATAAGTACCTGAATATATGTAAACCGCTTTGAATGTGGTTGTAAAAAACCTCAGAAAGGCGGTATATCAAGGCCCATTTCCCTTTCCCCCCTCTCCTCTTTTTGAACTTCTTTTTAGGAGCTTGCTTTTCACTCATTTTTGCTTCAGGTGGTTGTTGGAAAGCCAGCTTTGGTGGACTTGGGAATATCTCTTTCAGTAATTCATCCTGCTCTATGTCTTTTATGATTTTTACAGCTCTGGATGTCACTACAAGGAGGACTCTCTCTCAGGTCATCTTTTCTTTATACTGCAGTAGGTTTTTCCTGGGTTTTTTAAGTGAAGAGGAAGAGGTAATCTTTCTGGAGATGATTTTGGAGTTGTAGCCTTTTTGTTTGAAGATCCCGTCAGGATTTTGAGGTGTTTATCCATTCCACTCCAGGACTTATATTCCACCTATATCTATAGGAATCAAAGCGGGTCACAGTATCAAATAAGGATAATAATAAAAAGAAAAAGAAAAAGTGAACTATTTTTCCTTACTATAGTATTTATCAAAGAAATATGTCTTCAATAATTTCCTAAATAACACATAATTAGACTCTTTTTGAATAAACAAAGGTAATGAATTCCAAATCTTGCTCGATCGATAATAAAATGAGTTCTCATGAAATCGTTTCAGCACAACACCTTTAAATTTTGGAAAACCTAAACTCAAATTTGAGCAAAAACGTGAAGAAAACCGAAATAAAGGAATCGACAAAAGCTGAATTATGAACTAACCCTGTCTCTCAAGTCAGACTATGCTTCATAGTATTTAAATATCGGACGATAAGATGCTGATATTTCTGCTTTGTTTTAGAATATTACTAATGAGGTCCAGAGCATTGAGCCTGAAAAATCCAAGAGAATCCAAGAGTGTGAAGCTTACCTGAGTGCTGTTCCTAACAGCAGTGGTGCCCCCTTATTAAAAAGCAAAGTGGAGGACACCAAGCGGAAGTACAACAGAGTGAACCAGCTGCTGGCCTGTGCTCAGGAGAAGTAGGTCACCATTTCATGAAGAAAATGAGATTCCCTTGAACTTTTGTAGAAGTGGATAATTGACCTTCTCTTTCTTTGTAGGATTGATGGGGCAAACCGTCTAGAGAACAGCCTTCAGATGGGTAAAGATCTGCTGGCCACATATGAAAACAAGCTTACCCAGGATGATACAATTCCAGAGAATTTGAATGCCCTAGATAAGAAACAGCAAGAGCTGAACGTGAGTAATAACGGAAAAAATAGAGGTTTATTGGAGCACAAAATGGTGGTGTGAATCAGAGGCATAGCCAGACCTTGATTTTGGAGGGATCATGAGCCCAAAATGTGTGTGTGTGGGGGGGGGGGGGGGGGGGGGGGGGAGACACCTTTTGCCCCACCTCCTCACCGCTCTTGACTCCTGCTGTAACCCCACATTCTCCGAGGACAAGCAGGCTGCTTGTTCTCACGACTGGGTTGACGTCCGCGGCAGCCCCCACCAACCGGAAGAAGCTTCGCGGGACGGTCGGCACGCAGGCCACGCCCACCGCGCATGCGCGGCCGCCTTCCCGCCCGTGCGCGACCGCTCCCGCCAGTTCCTTTTTTTCCGCGCCTGGAGAGAGTCGTGCTTTGCCGCTCTCTCTACTTCAGCCGCCGGATTCTTGCGATCGCGTATACGCGGATCGCGCTTCGTTAATTTAATTTAATTTCCTTTTATTATCGTTTCTTTTACAAAAAAAAAAAAAAAAAAAGACTGCGCGTGTGGAGCACGCGCTCCCCTTTTCCCTCGCTTCCAGCGGGGACGCCTCATTGCGGCCTAGTGGCCGCTCGGTCGGCTAGTTTTTTCGTGGTGTGATTTTAGCCACCATTGCCGACTTTGACTTCGCCGACGCGATTTTTCCGTCGATGTCCTCGAAGGTCCCGAGTGGATTTAAAAAGTGTGGTCGCTGCGGCCGGCCGATCTCGCAGACCGACACCCACGCTTGGTGCCTCCAGTGCCTCGGGCCGGAGCACAATCTCAAGTCGTGCGCGCTGTGTCTCGGTCTCCGGAAACGGACTCAGGTTGCGAGGCAAGTTCTGCGGGACCGTCTTTTTGGAACTTGCGCCGGCCCCTCGACGTCGACCTCGACGGCATCGGTATCGAAGGCCGGATCTTCGGTACCGGTATCGATGCCCGAGACATCGGCACCGATGGCAGCGACCCCAGGAGAACAGGTCCCGTCGGCCCGCCGGTCCGCCGGTGAGAGTGGGGTTGAGAGGCCGCGTGGGCTGTCGGCCCCGGTCACTCCCTCAGCTCGTGAGCCACGGGACCGAACCCTGTCGGACCCGGTACCTCGAGACCGAGGGGGATCGACCTCCTCCTCCTCCATGCCCTCCGGCGCCGGTGACGTGCACCGGAAAAAAGACAAGAAGCGCCGTCACCGGGAGCCCTCGGTGCACCCTGAAGGGGAGTCGACGCCGAAGCGTCATCGCAGAGAGGAGAGATCTCCGTCGGTGGTGGATGGTACCGACGCGTCGGGGTTCCGGCACCTCGGTGCCGTCTCCTGGCCCCCAGCAGCTTCTGGCACCGACACCCTTACCGGCCCCACCGCCTTTCCCGGCAGCGGGCCTGGACGAGTGCCTCAGAGCCATCCTTCCGGGGATCCTGGAAGGGCTGATGCGCCAGGCTGTGCCGGCGTCGGGGGTGCTTGCGCCCCCGGCGCCGATGACTGTGGCGCCGGCGAGCTCTAGCCCGGCGCCGGGGCTGTCGACACCGCCGCCGCTTGCGGTGCCGGTCTCGACCGCCACGCAGGTGGAATCCCCGTCGACGTCGATGGAGGGAGCTCCGTCCCCGCCGGCGCGGGAGTCCACCGCTCGACGACACCGAGGCCTCGGTGCCTCGACGTCGAGCCGGGCCCGGTACCGGACTCAGCTACATGAGCTCATGTCCGATACCGAGGATGAGGACTCGTGGGGGGAAGAGGAAGACCCGAGATATTTCTCCTCAGAGGAGTCTACGGGCCTTCCCTCGGACCCCACGCCGTCACCGGAGAGGAAGCTCTCACCTCCTGAGAGTCTCTCCTTTGCCTCCTTTGTGCGGGATATGTCTATAAGCATTCCCTTTCCCGTGGTCTCTGTGGAAGAGCCGAGGGCCGAGATGCTCGAGGTCCTCGACTATCCATCACCACCTAGAGAGTCCTCCACGGTACCGCTGCACAATGTCCTGAAGGAGACGCTGCTTCGGAACTGGGTGCGACCACTAACTAACCCCACCATTCCCAAGAAAGCAGAGTCCCAGTACAGGATCCACTCTGACCCAGAGCTCATGCGGCCCCAGTTGCCCCATGACTCAGCGGTCGTGGATTCTGCTCTCAAGAGGGCACGGAGTTCGAGGGATACCGCCTCGGCGCCCCCGGGGCGGGAGTCTCGCACTCTGGACTCATTTGGGAGGAAGGCCTACCAATCCTCCATGCTCGTGACCCGCATCCAATCTTACCTGCTCTATATGAGCATCCACATGCGGACCAATGTGCAACAGCTGGCGGACCTGGTCGATAAGCTCCCGCCGGAGCAGTCCAGGCCATATCAGGAGGTGGTCAGGCAGCTGAAGGCGTGCAGAAAGTTCCTGTCCAGGGGGATTTTTGACACCTGTGACGTGGCATCTCGTGCTGCGGCCCAAGGTATAGTGATGCGCAGGCTCTCATGGCTGCGTGCCTCTGACCTGGACAACCGCACCCAGCAGAGACTGGCTGACGTCCCTTGCCGGGGGGATAATATTTTGGCGAGAAGGTCGAGCAGATGGTTGACCAACTGCATCAGCGGGAAACCGCTCTCGACAAGCTCTCCCACCGGGCGCCTTCAGCACCCGCCCCCGCGGGCGGGCGTTTTTCCCGGGCTCGGCAGGCTGCACCCTATTCTTTTGCGAAGCGTAGGTACAACCAGCCGGCCCGAAGGCCTCGTCAGGCACAGGGACAGCCCCAGCGCGCTCGTTCCCGTCAACAGCCTGCGCCTAAGCAGCCCCCTGCGCCTCCACAGCAAAAGCCGGGGACGGGCTTTTGACTGGATCCACGGGAACATAGCCGCCCTACAAGTGTCCGTACCGGACGACCTGCCGGTCGGAGGGAGGTTAAAATTCTTTCACCAAAGGTGGCCTCTCATAACCTCCGACCAGTGGGTTCTCCAAATAGTGCGGTGCGGATACGCCCTGAATTTGACCTCCCTGCCTCCAAATTGTCCTCCGGGAGCTCAGTCTTTCAGCTCCCATCACAAGCAGGTACTTGCAGAGGAACTCTCCGCCCTTCTCAGCGCCAATGCGGTCGAGCCCGTACCACCCGGGCAGGAAGGGCAGGGATTCTATTCCAGGTACTTCCTTGTGGAAAAGAAAACAGGGGGGATGCGTCCCATCCTAGACCTGAGAGGCCTGAACAGATTCCTGGTCAAAGAAAAGTTCAGGATGCTTTCCTTGGGCACCCTTCTGCCAATGATTCAGAAAAACGATTGGCTATGTTCCCTGGATTTAAAGGACGCATACACTCACATCCCGATACTGCCAGCTCACAGACAGTATCTCAGATTCCGCCTGGGCGCACGGCACTTTCAGTATTGTGTGCTGCCCTTTGGGCTCGCCTCTGCCCCACGAGTGTTTACAAAGTGCCTCGTGGTGGTAGCGGCCTACCTACGCAAGCTGGGAGTGCACGTGTTCCCATATCTCGACGATTGGCTGGTCAAGAACACCTCGGAGGCAGGAGCCCTCCGGTCCATGCAGTGCACTATTCAGCTTCTGGAGCTGCTGGGGTTTGTGATAAATTACCCAAAGTCCCATCTCCAGCCAACCCAGTCTCTGGAATTCATAGGAGCTCTGCTGAATACCCAGACGGCTCAGGCCTACCTTCCCGAAGCGAGGGCCACCAATCTCCTGGCCCTGGCTTCGCAGACCAGAGCGTCTCAGCAGATCACAGCTCGGCAGATGTTGAGACTTCTGGGTCATATGGCCTCCACAGTTCATGTGACTCCCATGGCTCGTCTTCACATGAGATCTGCTCAATGGACCCTAGCTTCCCAGTGGTTCCAAGCCACCGGGAATCTAGAGGATGTCATCCGCCTCTCCACCAGTTGCCGCACTTCACTGCTCTGGTGGACCATACGGACCAATTTGACCCTGGGACGTCCATTCCAAATTCCGCAGCCCACGAAAGTGCTGACGACGGATGCATCTCGCCTGGGGTGGGGAGCCCATGTCGATGGGCTTCACACCCAGGGTCTGTGGTCCCTCCAGGAAAAGGATCTGCAGATCAACCTCCTGGAGCTCCGAGCGATCTGGAACGCACTGAAGGCTTTCAGAGATCGGCTGTCCTGCCAAATTATCCAAATTCGGACAGACAATCAGGTTGCAATGTATTACGTCAACAAGCAGGGGGGCACCGGATCTCGCCCCCTGTGTCAGGAAGCCGTCGGTATGTGGCGTTGGGCGTGTCGGTTCGGCATGCTTCTCCAAGCCACGTACCTGGCAGGCGGTAAACAACAGTCTGGCCGACAGACTGAGCAGAGTCATGCAACCGCACGAGTGGTCGCTCCATTCCAGAGTGGTACGCAAGATCTTCCGAGAGTGGGGCACCCCCTCGGTGGATCTTTTCGCCTCTCAGACCAACCACAAGCTGCCTCTGTTCTGTTCCAGACTTCAGACACACGGCAGGCTAGCGTCAGATGCCTTTCTCCTTCATTGGGGGACCGGCCTCCTGTATGCTTATCCTCCCATACCTTTGGTGGGGAAGACCTTACTGAAGCTCAAGCAAGACCGCGGCACCATGATTCTGATAGCGCCCTTTTGGCCTCGTCAGATCTGGTTCCCTCTTCTTCTGGAGTTGTCCTCCGAAGAACCGTGGAGATTGGAGTGTTTTCCGACTCTCATTTCGCAGAACGACGGAGCGTTGCTGCACCCCAACCTTCAATCCCTGGCTCTCACGGCCTGGATGTTGAGGGCGTAGACTTCGCTGCGTTGGGTCTGTCTGAGGGTGTCTCCCGGGTCTTGCTTGCCTCTAGGAAGGATTCCACTAAAAAGAGTTACTTTTTCAAGTGGAGGAGGTTTGTCGTTTGGTGTGAGAGCAAGGCCCTAGAACCTCGTTCTTGCCCTGCACAGAACCTGCTTGAATACCTTCTGCACTTATCAGAGTCTGGCCTCAAGACCAACTCAGTAAGGAATCACCTTAGTGCGATTAGTGCTTACCATTATCGTGTGGAAGGTAAAGCCATCTCTGGAGAGCCTTTAGTCGTTCGATTCATGAGAGGCTTGCTTTTGTCAAAGCCCCCTATCAAGCCTCCTACTGTGTCATGGGATCTCAACGTCGTCCTCACCCAGCTGATGAAACCTCCTTTTGAGCCACTGAATACCTGCCATCTGAAGTACTTGACCTGGAAGGTCATTTTCTTGGTGGCAGTTACTTCAGCTCGTAGGGTCAGTGAGCTTCAAGCCCTAGTAGCTCATGCTCCATATACTAAATTTCATCACAACAGAGTAGTGCTCCGCACTCACCCAAAGTTCCTGCCGAAGGTGGTGTCGGAGTTCCATCTTAACCAGTCAATTGTCTTGCCAACATTCTTCCCCAGGCCGCATACCCGCCCTGCTGAACGTCAGTTGCACACATTGGACTGCAAGAGAGCATTGGCCTTCTACTTGGAGCGGACGCAGCCCAACAGACAGTCCGCCCAATTGTTTATTTCTTTCGACCCTAACAGGCTAGGGGTCGCTGTCGGGAAACGCACCATCTCCAATTGGCTAGCAGATTGCATTTCCTTCACTTACGCCCAGGCTGGGCTGACTCTTGAGGGTCATGTCACGGCTCATAGTGTCAGAGCCATGGCAGCGTCGGTGGCCCACTTGAAGTCAGCCACTATTGAAGAGATCTGCAAGGCTGCGACGTGGTCATCTGTCCACACATTCACATCTCATTACTGCCTCCAGCAGGATACCCGACGCGACAGTCGGTTCGGGCAGTCGGTGTTGCAGAATCTGTTTGGGGTGTAAATCCAACTCCACCCTCCAGGACCCGAATTTATTCTGGTCAGGCTGCACTCTCAGTTAGTTGTTCTTCGTAGGTCAATTTCTGTTGTACCCTCGCCGTTGCGAGGTTCAATTGACCTGGGTTATTGTTTTGAGTGAGCCTGAGAGCTAGGGATACCCCAGTCGTGAGAACAAGCAGCCTGCTTGTCCTCGGAGAAAGGGTATGATACATACCTGTAGCAGTTGTTCTCCGAGGACAGCAGGCTGATTGTTCTCACCTACCCTCCCTCCTCCCCTTTGGAGTTGTGTGTTTCATATTTTATTGCTTGTCATTCAACTGGCGGGAGCGGTCGCGCACGGGCGGGAAGGCGGCCGCGCATGCGCGGTGGGCGTGGCCTGCGTGCCGACCGTCCCGCGAAGCTTCTTCCGGTTGGTGGGGGCTGCCGCGGACGTCAACCCAGTCGTGAGAACAATCAGCCTGCTGTCCTCGGAGAACAACTGCTACAGGTATGTATCATACCCTTACCTGGTCTGGAAGGGGTCCCCATGCTCTGCCAGTAGAAGCTTTTCTGCGGCGATATTCACCACCATGCTGCCTGCCCTACTTTCCCGCCCTGGCGCGCATGCTCGTTTTTAGTGAAATTGAGCATGAATGAAGCTCACACATGCTCAATTTAACTAAAAAGGAGCATGTACACGGGGGAGGGGGGAAAGCAGGGCAGGCAGTGTGGCGGGAAATATTGCCGCAGGGAAGATTTTGCTGGCGGGGCTTGGGGACTCCCTCCAGCCAAACCTGCAGATCTTGAGGGGCCCTGAACCCAAAGGGGGGGCCCAGGCCCCCAAGGCCCCCTGTGTCTATGCCATGGGTGTGCATATATTTATTGAGCCTGACCCTCTGGTTTCTTTTGGATTTTTTTAGAATCTTTGCATTATCCTTTTTTCAAATGTTAATATTAATCACATTCAAAATGAAAATTCATTTATTTTGAGTTATGTATCACTTCTATCACTAGGCCCATTATCACTAAGCCCAAAGCAACTTACAACATCATAAAAAATACAGTCCCATAAAATTATACAAAATTATACAGCATAAATACAAAAAATGCTAAAGTTTAACGAAACAGTAATATTAGTACAATAATAGTTAACTTGCCTAATTAGCATATTAATTAATACAGTATTAAACCCTCCCTCCCCCCTTTGTACTCACTTTAGTCCCTGCATTTTCTTCTGTAGAGGAGTTAGTCATTGGCAGCAGAATGGGGTGGGCCGCTGAGGCCATTAACCAACCAGTACTTTGCCCAACACAGCATCAGCAACTAGAGAGGTAGGGCTGGGGCCCAGATTAGTTCACATGGTCCCTTAACCAAAAAGATGTACTGCTGCCCCTGATCCATTTGAGTGTTTTCACAAATAACCATGATTTTTACCTATCCTTGGCCATAAATTTGGTCATCATGATTAAGGATCCTATTGTACCTAAAATACATTTTTTCTCATAAGCACAAAATAGGAGACGATTGCTAAGTACTGCCCTGGTGCAGTTTACTGCTTCAGATATTTTTGCTGTGAACAAGTGCTTGTACTACAGGTAAAAGGGGTAAAAGTAATGGAATTGATATATTGCCTTTCTGTGGTATAACTAAAGCAGTTTACATAGTAAATACAGGTACTCTTTCTCTCTCTAGTGGTCTCATAATCTAAGGGCCCTGTTTACTAAGCCACGCTATAGGCGTGCTAACGTTTTAGCGTGCACTAATGCTGAAGACACCATAGGAATATATGGGTGTCTCTAGCGTTAGCATGCACTAAAAAGTTAGTGCGCCTACAGCACGGCTTAGTAAACAGGGCCCAAAATTTTTATACCTAGGACAATGAAGGGTTAAGTGACTTGCCTGGGGTCACAAGGAGCTGCAGTGGGAATCAAACTCAGTTCCCCCAAGTTCTCAGCCCACTGCATTAACCATTAGGCTACTCTTGTACTTGACAAGTACAACTGATGAAATTAACTCCTTTGACCTGGTTGGTAATGAAAGAGCAAAATGCTGTAACTGAACAGTCCTGGAGATAATTTACAGTTGTGCTTATTCCAAAGTGTGGTTGCACTGCAAATCATTGTCTCTCCCATTGTGTCATGCAGGCCATGGGCTCAGAGCTGCAGTCCAAGAAGGCTGTCTTTAATGAGGCAGAGCAAAACCTACAGAGAAGCCACAATTGCTGCAGCACATTGGCAAACCAGTTCCAGGAACACTGCCCTGATATTGAGCGCCAGGAGGCTGAAGTGAAAAAGTTGAATCAACGCTATGAGAACCTGAACCAGCAGCTTCAGAACAGGCACGTGTCAGAAAACATCAGATATTTTTGGCACCGCATCTGTAAAGGAAGTCCTGGTAGATAACTGCACAGGGTGAAGGGAAGGTTTTGGAGCAGCAGCTGCAGAAAATGGAGAGATGGGTTGAGGGAGGAAAGGGCTGTGAGCATGTGGGAGACTCAGTTGCTGGAGAAACATCACATACTTGTTTTAATGGAAGACATCGGGGTGCTCATGCTGTGCACAAGAAATATGATATTACTAGTAAAAAAGGCCCGTTTCTGGGAGAGATGAAACGGGCGCTAGCAAGGTTGTGGTGTGCAGCGACGCTCGTGTCTCCCAGCGTGTGTGCAGCCTCCCCAGCCATCGCCACCCATCGTCAGCGACCCAGCTGTCTCCCAACCCCTGGTTTTGGTGTGCAGCGATCCTCATGGGGGCCGGCGCGTGCAGCCTCCCCACCCATCTGCACTCATCATCAGCGACCCAGCTGTCCCCCTACCCCCGTGCAGGCACAGGGAGATCGTGTTTCCAGCCCTGGCACCCCATCCGCACGCATCGTCAGCGACCCAGCTGTCCCGTGGTCAGCGACCCACCTGGCACCACCGCCCAGCGATCCAGCTGGCCCCGAAGCCCCCTCCAGGCACCTGCGCGCTGTGTGATGTGGGTCCCGTCTGAACCATGGCCGCCGAGGGGCAGGGGGAGATCGCGTGTGCTCGTGGACTGTGCATCGCCCTCGTCGTCATCACGCTCTGACACGAGGGCGGGGCAGAGGTCGCCTCACACTTCCGGTTTGTAGGCTTCTTTTAGAACGTTGGGGTCGCGAATTATGTCCGGAAGGGGCGTGGCTGAGGGCGGGTCTATGAGTGACAGTGAGTGGTGCATGAGTGAGAGTGAGTGAGCTGACAGCCTAGCCTTCACTGTTTCCCTCCCACAGAGTGAGCTTCAGAATGTTTTCCAGGTGAGAATTATTAATATAGATGATATAACTCCACAGGACAGAGAACCTGCAAAAAGCCAAATCTGCATATTCCAACTACCGTAATGGCTTTGAGAAGGTCAACAGATGGATGTCCAGTGTCCCCAATTATGAGCCACGGGAAACTGACAGCATCTCACAAGTGGAAACAAAACTGAAGAATCAAAGGGTAATGTAGAATTTTCTAAACAATGTTTTCTGCAGCAAAAAATCAAGTCTGAGACCAGAGGCTGAAGACCTTTACATATTCTGTCAGGCATTTTTGAACCCCTGTCTGCCTGAAACTGACCAACTGCTTATCCCAGTATCAGTACAACCATCAAGCTGATACCTTGTTAAAATGTTAAACCTTATTTATAAAAACTGATCATAGATAACAGTGCTCAGGGTGGATTAAAACATTAAAGATCAAGTTCTGATAGTCCAATTCCATGTCATCATAAAAGGTACGTTATAACCCCTATCTAAGTCATGAATTAGAAAACCAGGATGAGATTAATATCTCACAATGACATGGAGAGATATGTCCATGTCATTGTGAGATATTAGACTGCCAGCACCAATGGATGCACATGGGTGGAGGTAGTTAGTGATGGGGCATGCTTTGCTACTACAGGCCTCAGTTTCACTTTGTCCCAGTCATAAAAGGGAAGCAAACTCCTGGGCTTTCAGTGCTGATCTGCCATCAGCTGGGGCTTCCAGTTCTGTACGACCCCCTGTCTTCCAACACTCAACAGTGCTCCCCACTACAGGTTGTAAATAATGTATCTATTTATTTATTAGGATTTATTTACCACCTTTTTGAAGGCATTCACTCAAGGTGGTGTACAGCAAGAATAAGTCAAACATAAGCAATATAAAATTATGGCAGTAAAAATATTCAAATAACAATACAAAGTATGGCATAGTATACTACTTACAATGTGAACACAATATATAATAGAACAGTTTAATAGACAGCGTAGGGTATAAGCAAAGATGGAACATCTAGATAGGTAAGAGAGTAAGAGGAGTTAGAAACTAAGGTGATTAATTAAAAGAGAGTCAGAGAGGTGCTTAAATGTTTTCTCAGCTAGGGTAGGAGTGGATAAACCTATCCTGCTAGAGTATATGCAGCAGGTTCCATTCCTTGTGTGTGTGTTTGAGACTAGCAAGTTAGTTACTTCTTCCATTAAGTGCCTGGTTGAAGAACCAAGCTTTCACCTGCTTCCTGAAATAAAGTTAGTCTTATATTATACGGAGCCTTTCAGGGAGTGCATTCCAGAGTGTGGGGGCTACTCCGGTGAAGGCTCACTTGCAGGTATCACATTGTGTAATGTCTTCTGGAGAAGGTGTAGTTAGGGATACTCCTTGGAGGTGTGTAGAGGGTGATCCTGATCTTCAGGTACTGAGGCCATTTCCTTTAAGGGCCTGAAGGTCAAACAGAGTTTTAATTTAGCCCTGTATTGCACTGGTATTCAGTACATGTTTTAATGTTAGCACATGCCCATTTCCCGGCCCATTAAAAAAATGCCCTTTTTCCCAGACGCGGTGAAAAATGGGCCGGCGTGTGTCAAAAAACATGCACCTACATTACCTCAGGCCACATTTTACTGCAGCTTAGTAGAAGGACCCCTGTATCAACTGCAGCCCCCTTTCTATGACTCTGTTTAGAAATATTGTTTTAAAGTTGAAGAGTAGGCTAGGATGATTGACCCATCCCACTCTATCAAACAGCTACACCCGAATCCTCCTCCTTGTGTGACGCAAACTTGCTACACTCATATAATCACATTGAAAATAATAAGTTGTCAATGTTTTAGCTTGCAGAAAGTATTTTAATTTGTACCATCTATGAGTCAGACAGTAAGTGAAAAGAAAGATCAGTCCTCTAAGGGTCAGAACACCACACCCTCCAAAAAAAACCCCTCACCGATAGTGATTTTTGTTTGTGATGGGAATTCCCTGAAACAGAAAATAGCTAATGTTAAAAAGGCCTTTTTATGTGCATAAACGATTTGTATAAAATTACCCCAGTAGTTACATGCCTACAAATACATGTGGTGACAAGGATGTGTGTTCTTTTATGAAACCCATATGTAGATGCGTTCTGGGCAGAGTGCAAGAGGAGTTGTGATTTATGTGTGTATTTTATAAAATAGGTAATTCACAATAACATCTTCCCAGTAACCAAATACAATAAGGGCCAAATTCTATAAATGGCTCCTTACAGATCGGCGCTGAAAAATCATACACTTAGCGCAGTTCTATAAACTACGCCTACAGTTAGGCATAGTTTATAGAATATGCTTAGCAGCTGTTCTTGTGACTAAAAATTAGGCGCACCCATTCAGGCCATCTAAAACCAGGCCTAAATACCTGAGTCTAACTTAGGCACAGATCAAGTGTATTATATAGTGCGCATAGTTTTTTGAAACGCACATGACCTGCCCATTTCACGCCCCCTTTACGGCACGCATTAGAAATTTATGCGCACCAAGTTATATAATACGCCTAGAAAGTTGTACTCGTAAATTCTAATTAAGACCAATTAGTGCCGCTAATGGGTTGTGAAATACCAATTATTGGCACTGATTGGCTTGCTAATCAATTAGCGCACAGACTTAAGGCGCCATTTAGATTTTGGAGGTAAGTCACTAAGGTATGTTTTATTTCACTTTATTGTTATACACTTGAATGCCATAAGTTTTTGTATTTGGCTGAATTGGCATTATAGCCCTGATGTTCATGGTCAAAATAATATATATTTTTTTCTGTACAGATTTATTGTACTTGACTACTGTTATTGTGAATTATCTATATTTCCTACACCTAGTTTGGACGCTTTTGTATATTAGTATATTTTATGTTTAAATGATTTTTTTATTGATAGCCAAAAAACAGTGACAACAAAGACATACAGCTTAGCAAAGACATGGCTAGTTTCATTTCAACAGAAACCGAAATCTCTCCCTCCCTCCTTTCAACTCCCCATAGTTCCTGAATATTGGTATATTTTATAAAATCTACGCGATTTGTCCCACTTTACTCAACTTGATCTTCACACATAGGAAACCTATGATACAGTTACCTCCATAAATTTCCTGCATCATGGTGAGAAAGGGAGGTTTGTGTGGGGCCCCTGAAAGCAGCAAATTTATATAAGAAAGAAAATCCCTGTTTTATAGCTTATAAATATATGTAAAACAGTTTCCTATTAATGGCAGTTTCTGCTTTTTATTGATAGTTCATAATTTCTTTATGTAACTGTACAGTTCCTGCTCAATGAAATTGCTGGCCAGGAGCAAGATGTCCAGGAAGTCTCCAACAATGCTCAGCAGTATCAACAGGCTGTCAAGGTATAGTGCAATTACTGTTCCTCAACACAGAACAACCGCAAATGGACACAGGGCACTAGAGAAACCGGGCAACAGCCTCTGGGAAGCTGGCAAAAATCAGGACTGTAGTCAAAGCAAAACAGTATTATCCTACTACCACACTAACACAGAGAACCAACAGTACTGAAGGTGGCTAATTTTCAAATTCACCTTTGAGAGCCTCGCTTTGAATCGTATTGGAAAGCTGCTTGTCCATCCCTGCTTTTTTGTTCCTTTTAATTTTCAAATAGCTCATTTACCTGGGTAAACGGCTTTTGAAAATTGCTCTTATTAAATATTAACCTTTTAAAAAAGTTTAATATTTGAAAGCGTTCTGTCCATCTGTGCATGTTTATAAGAGATTAATTTAATCAGGAAAATCTCTGGTGGTGGCTAGAGGCATGAAAGATATTTAAGAGATGGGGTGCAAGGTTGAAGGTTCACTGGGAATCTAATAGGGATGGGCTATCATTTGTGATGAAATGTTGTTCGCCAAAAATATTGCACACTCAAGGGTGCACGCTTATTAAAAGTGCACGCTATCCCCCGGATTCTATATAGCGTGCCTAGAGATCCGTGCTGAATTCCAAGCGTATTCTGTAACAGCACGCATAACATAATTGGCTTAACAAACTAATTAGCATTGATAACAGCTCTTAACAAGCAATAATGAGCATTAATTGGCAATAATTAGAATTTATGTGCACAATTAGCTAAGCACATTCTATAATGCAGTGCACCTAACTTCTAATGTGTGCAGGCAAAAAGGAGCGTGGTTATGGGTGGGGAAATAGGTGTTCCGAAATTTACAAGCATAGTTATAGAATATAGCCCAGTGCACCTAAATGTACGTGCTGGGATTTACGCCACATTTTTGTTGGTGTAAATGGAAGTGCATAAGTTTAGGCGCCGAGACATCAACTAAGAGTATTCTACATACCGTGTCTAAATCTAGGCACCACGTATAGAATATACTTAGTTGGCACTGATTTCCACACTGATTTTTTTAGGTGCCATATATAGAATCTTCCTCCTATGGCAGCACTTTCAGAGTGGCATCTCCCCCTTCTTTCCTCCACCCTGTTCCCTGAGTTTACCTTCTCCATGTTCCAAGAACCGGTAGCGGCAGGCGGAATTCCCATTCATTGCCCTGCTGCCGGCACCCGTCTCTTCTCTTTACTGCGGCTGCCTCTCTGATGTAACGTCCTCTTTCCTCAGAGGCAGCTGCAGTAGAGAAGAGGCTGGTGCCAGCAGCAGGGTAGCATATGGAAATTGCGCCTGCTGTTGGCGGCTTTTGGAACATCAAGAAAGAAAGTTAACTCAGGGAATGGGGTGGAAGGAGGAAGGGGAGAGATGTCAGAACTTGACCCGGGGGGGGGGGGGTGCAGCATCTCGGCCATGCCTTAGACGGCATCTTGCCTTGGGCTGCCCCTGATTACAGTAATCAAGTCTGCTAGTGGCAAGTGCATGTAGAAGAGTATGAATGGTAGCTTTAGTTAGCAGTGCCCTAATGGTTTGAATTTGGTGAACAGTGAAAAAGCAGGTTCTAATGGTTGAAGCATTGTGAAATGCAAAAGACGGTTCAGTACCTAGATTAACTCTGTAAGTTCTAACTGTGGGAGTCAGGATAATAGGATGTTCCCTAACTGAAGGGGTAATGTATCTTTAAGTGAAAATGGATTTTCAGTCACATGTTTTTGCATGAGAGCCTAGGAGTAGAATTCCAAGGTGGGAGCGGCAGGTCTACACTACCGGGGAAACGATTTTCACAGCACTGGATAAAATAAGGAGTGTGGAACAAGTGTTTCAGAAGCAGAAATCAAGGAAGTATGAGGGTGAGGGATGTTGCTGCAGGCAATGAATTCAGACTTGCTTATTGCTACTTTGGTCACCTGTGATAATTTCTTTTAGAACTATGAATTTGAAACTGAGAAGCTGAGGTCCATCCTTGACCTAGAAAGTGGACAGAACAGGCATCTTAGCAAGAGGCCAAGAATCCAGTCGCCAGCTACTAAAGTAAAAGATGAGGTAATGGATTTCTTGTTGTTCTCTGAAGTTGTCACATAGCATGATTTTCTTTTTAGAGCAATGATAAGCTGTGACTGATCAAATGAGCCTGATTGATTCTGAAGCATCGTGGGCTATGCGCTTAACCCACATCCTATTTGAACTTAGGATAGTTACATGGTGCCTCATTTTAGTTATCCCAAAGGTCCATGCTTAGCCCCAATTCTATAACTGCTTAAAGGCACACCTATATTGTTATGGAATACTAAGGCAAAGCTGCTTTGATATAGTAACATAATAACATAGTAGATGACGGCAGAAAAAGACCTGCACGGTCCATCCAGTCTGCCCAACAAGATAAACTCATATGTGCTACTTTTTGTGTATACCTTACCTTGATTTGTACCTGTCCTTTTCAGGGCACAGACCGTATAAGTCTGCCCAGCACTATCCCCTCCTCCCAACCACCAGCCCCGCCCCCCACCACCGGTTCTGGCACAGACCGTATAAGTCTGCCCAGCACCATCCCCGCCTCCCGCCACCAAAGGTTAGGCGCACAAACCTATGTCATGTCTATGACAGGTGTAAGTTGGCAATGCCTAAGTGCAGTAGAGGTCAATAGGGTTATAGATGGAACTTCCAATAAACTAATGCCTAATGCCATACAATGGATGCAACTGATAGTATTCCATAAGTTGTGCATGTTGCATGGTGATATGCCCTTGCTCCACTCCAGTGACGATCCTAGGTCGGCTGCCGCCCGGGGCAGATCACCGATGCGCACCCCCCCCCCCCCCCCCAGCGCAATGACACCCCCCCCCCCCCCCCCCCCGGGTGCATTCTTGGCTGCTGGGAGCAGCCGTGTGGCTCTCGGCTCCACTGGCTCCCTGCTCCCTCTGCCCCAGAACAGGAAGTAGCCTGTTCCGGGGCAGAGGGAGCAGGGGAACAGCGGAGCCGACAGGCCTGCGGCTGCTCTCTGCACCCCTCCAGCGGTGTGCACCCGGGGCAGACCGCCCCCACCACCCCGCCCTTGCTACGCCGCTGCTTCACTCACATGCATGCCAACCCTTGCAGATGCACACTAAGGGTGGATTTCTATAAATAGCGCTCAAAAATGGGTGCAAGATTGGCATTAAGCACTATTCTATAAAGGGCATACGCATTTAAGGCCAGATTCTATATGGTACCTAGAAAATCTGCATGGAAAAAATTTCCGCCTAAGCATATTTTATAAGCGGCACCTAGATTTAGGCCCAGTATATAGAATACGCTTAGTTGATATCCTAGTGCCTAAAACTAAGCCAGTGGCGTACCAAGGGGAGGGCGGTCCGCCCCAGGTGCACGCCGCTGGGGGGGTGCCGCGCGCCTGTTGGCCGAGTCTGCTCGTTCCCTCCCTGCTGCTCCCTGTGCGCAGAACAGGTTACTTCCTGTTCCGGGGCAGAGGGAGCAGCAGGGAGGGAACGGGCGGACTCTACCAACAGGTGCGTGGCACCCTCCCCCCCCCCCCCCCAGAAGGTAAAAATGCACCCGGGGGGGTGCTGCACCCGGGGGGGGGGGGGCGCATCGGCGATCCGCCCCGGGTGTCAGGCAGCCTAGGAATGCCACTGAACTAAGCACCTCTATTTGCACCAATGAAAATGTGGCATAAATCCTGGCACGTAAATTTAGGCACAGACATATTCTATAACAATGCGCATACATTTTGAAACACCCATTTCCCTGCCCATAACCACACCCATTTTTGCCAGCGCACATTAAAATGTAGGTGCAGTGCATTACACAGCACGCTTAGAGTTGTGCATGTAAATTCTAATTGTTGTCAATTAGTGCTTATTATTTGTTAAGTGCTGTTAACAATGCTGATTGGTATGTTAAGCCAATTAAGTTACACATGTTGCTACAGAATACAGTTGGATTTTAGAACGGATCACTAGATACACTACATAGAATCCGGGGTTAGCACCGGTTCCCTGTGCCCAACTCGGGGTGTCAGACTGACACCTGCTGAAACCTGGTGTAAATCCCAGCTCTCAAGTCGGGCGCAGAAACCCAATATTCCATAACGCTCTGCGCAACTTCTTGGAATGCTCATGCCCCTCTCTTGGCCACACCCCTTTTGGGTTGCACGATGTAAGATTTAGGTGCCCAGTGTTATAGAAGACTGCACAACCAGATGTGTGCACAAATCCTACCTGGTGTTAATTAACAATAATTGGTTGTTAGCATCCAATTATTGATTAACAGCTCATTAGGCAATTAAGTTGTGCACACGTCTCAAAAGTGTGCCTAAATCCAGGGGTAAGTGACTTGCATTCACCAATTACGGAATAGCGCCTAGCACTTTTGAATGTTACCTTCAGTTATTGAGGCCAATCTTTTGCAGAAGTGCTAGGATTCTGTAACCTATGAGTGCTATTGATACCTAAATCTAGTCACTGGCTTGTAGAATTGCCCTGATAGCCTGTAGGAGAAGGATGGAGAAGACATGGGAAAAGCAGCATCCTCGGGTGCAACACTACCATTAGAAGTTTTCTCTTACTGCACAAATTAATGAGAGCACTGTAGCATTGACCCACATCATTGCATTTTCAAAACATTTGCTCAACTAGTCCTCTCTTCCCACACAGTATGGATCCTGGTGAATCTTCTGACATAAGTTCAGCGGCACTACTCAAAATCTGGCAGAGGGAGAGTAAACTCAATTTATTTTAGAATTGGTTTTGTAGTCAGTGAATAGAGTTTCAGTGCATATATCCTTAGAGTTGCCATCTTTTTTCTGAAAACTCTCTGGTTTCACAGGAAGCTGCGTTGAGCGCTCAGTTTACAGAAGTGAATGCCGTAAACAAGCAAAGACTACAGAATTTAGAATTTGCTCAGAATCTTCTGCGACAGGTAAGAACAATGAACTGCTGAAGCTACTCTAAACATCACAACTGCTCTGGCCTCTTTCGTGTACCAGGCTTAGGGGCCCTTTTACTAAGCTGCAGTAAGTGCTAATGCATGCTTACCGTAGCTTTAAATAAATACATATATAAGTACATAAGTATTGCCATACTGGGAAAGACCAAAGGTCCATTGAGCCCAGCATCCTGTTTCCAACAGTGGCCAATCCAGGTCACAGATACCCGGCAAGATCCCAAAAATGTTCAAAACATTTTATATATAATGCTTAACCCAGAAATAGTGGATTTTCCCCCAAATCCATTTAATAATGGTCTATGGACTTTTCCTTTAGGAAGCCGTCCAAACCTTTTTTAAACTCCGCTAAGCTAACCGCCTTTACCACGTTCTCTGGCAACTAATTTCAGAGTTTAACTACACATTGAGTGAAGAAACATTTTCTCAGATTCTTTTTAAATCTACTACATTGTAGCTTCATCGCATGCCCCCTAGTCCTAGTATTTTTGGAAAGCATTCTATGGTAAATGCTAAATCGCAATGCGCTAAAAAAAAAAAATCATTTTTATTTTTCTGCAGAGGGGCGTGCCCGTGGCCAGAGAGAGGCATTTCTGTATTAATCAGTTAGTAATATATATGCGCTATGTGCTGATTAGCACAGGATTAGTGCGTGAGTCCTTACTGCGTGCAAAAGAGGTGTCAGTAAGTACTCATGCACTATTTTTTTTATGGGTATGCTAATGGGAAAATTAGCACATGACCAAACAACTTTCAAAATATACTCTCTATCTAATATACATAAACTATTGCTACCGCTGCTTCATTAATTAGATAAAAAAACATATATTAGTGGGTTAAAGCATCAGAGTTTATACGCACTTACCTAGTGGAGGAGTGGCCTAGTGGTTAGGGTTGTGGACTTTGGTCCTGAGGAACTGAGTTCAATTCCCACTTCAGGCACAGGCAGCTCCTTGTGACTCTGGGCAAGTCACTTAACCCTCCGTTGCCCCATGTAAGCCACATTCAGCCTGCCATGAGTGGGAAAGCACGGGGTACAAATGTAATAAAAAATGTGCTATTGTAAGCACAATGTGAACGCCATCATAGGCATAAAAAAACCTCACTGTAAAAGCAATCCAAATATTGTACTTATTAGTGAGATTAAGAATGTGCTTATCTCAAAAATTAAAGGTTCCCTGATGGCTGCCAACATTTTGTGGTGCTCAGACCACTGCTTCAGGGCTTAGACCAGATCTTAAATCATAACAAAACATATTATTTAGCAACTGTGCTTTAATAGTAATTCCCAGTCTCGTGTAAATTCACATACCGAGCAAACACTGCTTCTCTCTTGCAATTCAGGGCAAGCAAACATGGCGCCTTTGCGTTTTTGATTCCACCCTCACCAATCGGGCTTAGCCGCTCACGTATTGACGGAATGAAGGCTGTCATGGCAATCAATCAAGCAATATTCTGCAGTGGTATAAAATAAATCCAGTGAATTGACATATTTAATCCAGTGGGCTGCACTGATTTCAAAGTATAAATCCCAAATTGCTCCTTACAATGAAGTATCAGACATCGATTCCCTCCTTGTGTAAAAATCATCTTAAGTCCTTAAAAGCATGCATATGAGTTATGCAATGTTCCACAATGGGTTGCCTGTTTTTTCTTTTTATATAAAGCACAATTTGATAAAAGGGCACATCTATTTAGGGCGTAGTTTAAGGAAAGATTGGCCAGCCTTTGAGCCTACCCATCTAAGGGTAGCTTACCACAGGGGGCCTAATTTAAAGGAGTTATTGAGCTCCACGGTTTTGTGAAGTGTACTCTTTGATGAAGATGTTGGAGAGGTGGTTCATTCCCGTTGCGGTCGCTGTAAGATATGAGACAGCACTATGTCAGTGTCCACATTTGTTAATCCGGTTGGCCAATAGAAATATTATCTCAGGCACAGAACTTCTTGCGACACAGATTTTGTCAGCTATTGTATTAAATGTCCGGGTGGTACACTGTTAGTTGGGCAGACATCGAGGGTCTTCAGGATACATATGAATGAACATCGGAGTGCTTTATATAATAAGAAAAAAGAGGTACCCATTGTGGGGCACTGTATAACTTATATGCATGCTTTTGAGGACGTAAGATGTTCCATCAAATACACATGGAGGGAACTGACATCTGATACTTCATTGTAAGGAGCAGTTTTGGATTTATACTTTGAAATCAGTATAGCCCACTGGATTAAATATGTCAGTTGGCTGGTTTTGTTTTTATTAAGTTTATACCGCTGCAGAATATTGCTTGGTTGATTACTATGACAGCCTCTATGCCCGCCAACCATACGTGAGTGGTTAACCCCGATGGTGAGGGTGGAGTTAAAACGCAAAGGCGACATGTTTGCTTGCCTTGCATTGCAAGAGAGAAGCAGTGTTTGCTAGGTATGTGAATTTATATGAGACTGGGAGTTACTATTAGAGCACAGTTGCTAAATAATATGTTTTGTTATGATTTAAGATCTGGTCCTATAAGCCCTGAAGCAGTGGTCTGAGCACCACGAAACGTTGGCAGCCATCAGGAATAACATGTCTAGAATGTTTATACTTTTGGGAAGCTTGCCAGGTGCCCTTGGCCTGGATTGGCCGCTGTCGTGGACAGGATGCTGGGCTCGATGGACCCTTGGACTTTTCCCAGTGTGGCATTACTTATGTACTTATCAGGGGACCTTTAATTATTTTAGATAAGCACATTCTTAATCTCGCTAATATATACAATATTTGGATTGCTTTTATAGTGAGGTTTTTTATGCCTTGATGAATTTCACATTGCATGTATAATAAGCACATTAGGTAAGTTCATATAAACTCTGAGGCTTTTTCCCCACTAATATATGTTCTTTTAAAATCTAATTAATTAAGCAACAGTAGCAATAGATTATGTATGTTAGATGGAGAGTATATTTTGAAAGTTGTTTGGTTATACATCCTCCATTCCCTTTTTTGTTGTATTTTTTGTATATTGGCAAGAGAACTGGCACATGACCATTAATTGTAAAAACGGGGAAATTGGCCATTTTGCTGCTGCGGTAAAAGTGGTCTTGGCGTGCGGGAAAGATCCGTGCAAGGGCCCTCTATGGTCACTTTCTACCGCAACTTAGTAAAAGGGCCCTTTAGTAACCAATTTCTCTTTTCTTTAATAGTCATCTACTTAAAGTGCCATTTTCCAGTTAGCCAAAAAAAACAGATTTCAGGCATTGCGCAACCATTGTTCTGCTTGCGTTATAAGTCTGTAGTTGGGGGCAGATAATTTCATGCTGGTTGAGGAATACAAGTTGCAATTAGTTTTAGGCTGCAGCACACTCTTCCTATAACGTTTTCTACATTGAAAGGGAATGATCTTCCAATGTGCAAAACTATAAAATGATGCTCCTTGGCCCGCTCTTAGGAACTTTTGTAATTTATATTTTGATAGTTTTTTATAATGCCTCATTTGCTTTAAAAAAAAAAAATTTGTTTTTGCTACAGTTCAAAAGTGATGTCTGGTTTTAGATGGCTCAGGTGGAGTAGTACTGATGAACGTGAATCGATTGTTTACTGTTTAAAAACATACAAAGACTGAGGGACACTTCATGAAGTTAGATATTAATACTTTAAAAATGAATAATAGAAAATATTTTTTTCACTCAATGAATAGTTAAGCTGTGGAACTCGTTGCCGGAGGATATGGTAAAAGCAATTAGCGTATACGGGTTTAAAAGAGATTTGGACAGTTCCTGCAGGAAAAGTTCATAATCAGCTATTAAGATAGACATGGGAAAATCCACTCTTTAGCCCTGGGATCGGCAGCAGGGAATCTTGCTACTCTTTAGGTACTTGTGACCTAGATTGGCCACTGTTGGAAACAGGATACAGGGCTAGAGCAGGGGTTCTCAACCCAGTCCTCAGGACTCACCCAGCTAGTAAGATTTTCAGGATATCTACAACAAATACACATGAGATAGATTTGCATATAATGGAGGTAGTGCATGCAAATTTATCTCGTGCATATTCATGGTGCATATTCTGAAAAACTGACTGAGCTGAGAACCCCTGTGTAGATGGAACATCAGTCTGACCCAGTATGGCTATTCTTATATTCTGATGGAGCAGAAATGATTAATGCCAGCACATTCCTAAGCACAAATAAATGTTTTAGGCACAGAAGAACTGGAAGTACAGTATGGAATAGAAACAGAGAAAGAACTAACAGCTTTATGGTAACTGAAAGTAATTAGGTACGAGGAAATTAAATTGTGCTTCTTACTTTTGCATTCACAATGATATTGAAAAACAAGTCTTTTGGTGCCGCAAAATAAAAAAAAAAAACTACATCTGTAAGGAGTATTATTTCAGAGCAGACAGAACAATAAGAGTGGCAAAGAGTGCCCCAGCCTAAAGTGGATGGTCAAAAGAGACCAGGAAAAGCTATTCATTTTAAATGATTCGCACAGTGTAAAAACTTTCTTATGCGGTTTTCCCTTTTTGCAAAGAAAAATATTGACAGTGTTTGATATAGAAGGTAAGAAAGAATAGTATCAATTGACCATGTTTTCTTTAGTCTAGATTATAATGGAACCGTTATTGCATAGTATTATAATGAGTAGGTTTTTTTCCCCCTCAATCTGTTTTCTCACCATATGTACTTATATATATTTATTTTTCTTATTGGCAGCAACCAGAGGTAGGAGTTATGGAAGAAAGTGTGCAGACCAGCAGGGCAGAGAGACCAGCTGAAGAAACCTGGCGAATTAAGAACATGTTGGATGATGAGGTTCAGCGTAGGCAACAACTGGAAACAGAGATAGACACCATCCAAAATGAAATTATTCTCCTCCAGAGCCAAAAGCCTCAAGAGACTGTAGTGAAAAGGAATTGCTGAAAAAAGTTCCTGATCCACAGCTTGATGATGAACACCACAAACTCCAGGAAAAGTGGTAGAGGAGCAGCGAAAGAACAAATGTTACAGGATGAGCTAGAATCTCTCAAAGTAAGAGTTCGGTCCTTTGAATATGTACAAAAGGATGGAGGCCAGGAGTATGTAGTCAAAGAGGTACTTCGCATTGAGATGGACAGAGATCAGCAAGAGCAAGTTCTGAAGCTGAGAGAGGAGTTGGAAGAACTGAAACGTCAGAAGGAACTAGAGAGAATGAAATCAACCTTCTGAGGAAGCGCATAGCTGTCCTTTCTGATGAAAAGAACAAAGAACACGAAAAGATCATGGAGAAAGAGGTGGTCAAGCTGCAGAATGACCCTCAACTCACCACAGAGTATAAACTTTTGCAAGAGCACACGGAGAGGGAGACTACACTGAGGAAACAGCAAGAAGCAGAACTTAATCTTCTACAAGAGAAGCTTAAGCGTCTGGAAAAGGAACGGGCAATGGCCGAGGGCAAAATCACAGTTAAAGAAGTACTGAAAGTAGAAAAAGACATGGCTTCTGAGAGGGAAATGGCTGATCTGAGACACCAATATGATGAAGAAACAGCCAGAGTTCGCACCACTGTGAGGGAGAAAAATGAACTCATCCATAAAATCCAGATTTTGGAAGAGGAAAATGCCAAGGTTCTTGTTCAGGAAAAAGTGCGTGAAATTGTTCGCCCTGATCCTAAGGCTGAAAGTGAAGTTGCTAACCTTCGCATGGAACTAATTGAACAGGAGAGACGATACCGAAGCGCCGAGGAGCAAGTGGTGACTCTTCAGCATGAGCTGACAACTTTGAAAACACGAGGTCCCCAGGTGGAGGTGAAAGAAGTGATTAAAGAAGTTATCAAGTACAAGACAGATCCAGAGACCCAGAAAGAACTGGAGCAACTACGGGAAGAAATTGTTGACAAGACACGTCAGAATGAAAGATCAGAATTAGAGATGACTCAACTGAAGCAAGAAATTCAGTCTTGGAAAGATGCTGAACCTCAAGTTCAGGTCAAAGAAGTTGTGAAAGAGATTTTGCAGTATCGCGAAGATCCAAAAACCAAGGAGGAAGTGGAGTCCTTGAGAGCAAAACTGGCTGAAGAACAAAAGAAACGTCTGCACTTAGAGAAGGATAGATTATCACATGAAGACAAAATAAGACATAAAGAAAGAGAGCTCTCTCAAGTGAAAGAGAAAGTGCTACAGAAGGAAGTTGTGCAGTATGAGGAAGACCATGTACTGAAATCTGAAGTTAATTCCTTTTCTAAAGCTATTGACAATGAATTGAAACAGAAAGATTCCCTGCAGGAAGAACTGCGTAAACTTCAATGGCGGAAATCTGAGCTGGAGCGTCAACTGGAGGAACTGGAGAGGGAGAGGCAGGCTCGCCGAGAGGCTGAATTAGAGATCCAGAAACTGAGACTCAGGCTTAATGAACTGGAACAAAGAGAGCGGGAGACCAAGGAAAAAGTGACTCTGAAACAAAAAGTAGTCCTTCAGCAAGATCCCCAGCAAGAGAAAGAACACAATCTTCTCAAACTACAAGTGGAAGAGGAAAGGCATAAAAGGCAAATGCTGGAAACTGAACTTGATGCACTAAGGAAGAAGCTTATTAACCTGGAGAAGATGGAGATCAAGGAAAAAGTTGTCTTTACAGAAAAAGTTGAAGTAGAAAAAGATGCAGACACAGAACATGAGATTCAAAAACTTAAAAGTGGTTTGGAAGAGGAGAGTAGACGTAAGAGGGAACTGGATACTGAGGTGGACCGCCTTCAAGCAAAGATGTCAGAAATTGATTTTGATAATTCTAAATCTAACAAAGAACTAGAGTACTTGAGAGAAGAAGTCCACAAACTGCAGATAGAAAAGCAAAGTCTTCAACAAGAAACCAGAAGGCTGCAATCAGAGATTGAAATAACTGTGAAGGAAGCTCAAGATTTAAGAAGTATGACACACATTGACAGCAGAGTAAATCTGGACTCAAGGTTCCAATCCCTAAATAGAGAACTGGAAGACCTGAGGAAAATATCTCGAGACAAAGATGCTGAGATTGAACAACTACAGACACGCCTCAATACCATGAAATTCAAGAGGGAGCAAAGAGAAAACCACTTACGCCGCTCCATTGTGGTTATTGATCCCGACACTGGGAGAGAAATGTCTCCAGAAGCAGCCCACAGACTTGGGCTCATTGACTGGAAGATGTTTGTTAACCTGCAGAACCAGGAATGTGACTGGGAAGAAACTACCATAAAAGGTCCTAATGGTGAATCCTCTGTGATTCATGACAGAAAATCAGGCAAGAAATTCAACATTGAGGATGCTCTGAGAAGTGGAAGAATAACCAAGCAACAATATGATCGATACCTCAACAAAGAAATGTCCATCCAGGAGTTTGCACTTTTGGTATCTGGAAAGAAATAGAGTCTGTGGTCATCTGAAAATATTTGACAGGCTATATGGACATGATAAAATGATAAAACACTCAATGCAGCAGTCTTATATGTTACAGTTAATAAGTGTTGCAGTGTTTCATGTCCCTGAAGCTCTGCTCTTTGCATTATCCAATGCTTTGGTGCTTCACTCACCCTGTTCTGTCCATTATATGGAAAGCACTGCCAACCTTCAAGTGGAGATTCATGTGCTCAAACTTGTAACCATTTGCCTGGAAAATCTGCAGTATGCCCAGGTGTGGCTCCCTACACAGAACAGATACAACTAACAGGCAAAAACTGGCTCATCTGAAAATGTTGATTCAGTCGTGCATTGGGAAACCAAATGCCCAGATCTCAGCACATGCCTGGCAGTTTTTTTTAAAGATCAGTTTTATTGTCTACACCCTTGCTTCTAGTGAGAGGCTGCCTATAGCCAGGGCAAAAGATATCAAAATCTTAACATCACATTTATGGACATAACAGCGAAAAAGGGCTGTGCAAACAAGTTTTATGCTGCAATTCTGAATGATCTTCTGATTCGTGTACAGCTGTGCAGAAGTTAGTAGCCTCCTTGGAAGACAAGCCACACACCTTTAAGGTGATTACAGAGCTATTTGCATGAATGGGTAGTAAAGGTTTTCCTTCCTTTACCACCAACATTCCTTATACCATGTGAACTTAACACCAGAGACATGAGCAGTTGGACACAAAACAAGCACTGGATTTAATTAGATTATTTTCATATTGTGTTTTAAGAGATATATAAAATTGATTACTATAGGATAAAGAAAAGAAAAGATTTGATAGCAAACTTTGTTTCTTGCAGATGTGCCTTAACAAAAAGTCTAGCTTGCCTCTTAATTACATTTATTAGAGGTAAAAGTTTGTTCTTTCTAATGCCTTTCTTATGTCTTCACATTCTGGTGTACACTGACTAAATTTACAAGGCGTTTCTGTGTATTTTTCATTAACCTATGCGAGGGAAAGGGAAACTTATTTATAGTACAAAATAAAAGTGCGGTGGTTTTAATGCAGCTCTTGTGTTCTTAAACTGATGTCTTTTTGTTTTTATGTAAGAAAAAATATGCTTTCAGAAGATTTCAGAAAAAGGCTAGAAAACACAGCATATGAAACTTCAGTTTCTCCCTTCCTTTTTAAATAGAAGAAAAGACACTAAAAAGGAAAGGGGAAGAAGGGGGAACACAAACTGACATTTACTTCTGAAATAAGAGCAGTGAGGTCTGAGCTGCAAAGCTCAGATTTTGGACAGAACCCTATCTGCCAATAGGCAAGAATTTTATGCCTAATGGCAGTAAGCTTTTCTATCTTTATACACATAAGATAAGTTTCCATTTTAGTTAATGTAGGGACACCTGTGTCCTTCCACACCAAAGTTAAAGTTTACCAGCATTAGCAGATGCTGAACCAAATTGGGTCTATTTGCAAAGACCAGGTATGTCCCTGTTCAGAAGATGGATAACCAGGGTCCTAAGGTATTTGCAATCCCATACTCCACAAAATCTGATACTCTTCCAAAGAAGCCTTGTCTTTCGGAGAGATCAGTCAGATATGTTCTATAGTACTAGTAGACATACAGCGCTGCATACGTCTAATAGTGCTATAGAAATGATAAGTAGTAGTAGTGTTTGGGATTCTGGAATCTTTCTACTGTTGGGATTCTGCGCGGAATCTTGCTACTCTTTGGGATTCCGGAATCTTGCTACTCTTTGTCCTTATGCCTTATTTGTCCTGTTTGTCTGTCCTAATTAAATTGTAAACTCTGTCGAGCAGGGACTGTCTCTTCATGTTCAAGTGTACAGCACTGCTTACGTCTAGTAGCGCTTTAGAAATGATAAGTAGTAGTAGTAGTAAGTAAATTTCACACCTTGACCACCAGCAGGACAACAAAGAAATGTCTGTCATTTGTCTCCAGACTGAAAGACCACATATAGGAAAATGAAAAGGGTTTCATGTAGCCTTGACTAAATTCATCTTTCAGGTACCATTTAAGAAAAATAGAGAGGGCAGACAAAGATCATAGGACCTATCCAGTCTTCCCATCCACACCAACTTTATTTATTTATTTGGATTTTGCTCACACCTTTTTCAGTAGTAGCTCAAGGCACGTTACATTCAGGTACATTGGGTATTTCCCTGGCCCTGGAGGGCTCACAATCTAAGTTTGTACCTGAGGCAATGGAGGATTAAGTGACTTGCCCAAGATCACAAGCAGCAGCAGTGGGATTTGAGCCTGCCACATCTGGATGTTAAGACCAATGCTCTAACTACTAGACCACTCCATTTCTAAGCTGTCCAAGCCCTTCATCTCTTTCAGAGATCAACTCAGGGCCAGCCCTAGCACTAGACAGACTACATATCCACCTAAGGCCACAGAAATCTGGGGGGGCAGCACCCACACTACACAGCCTTTGATCAAAGCGAGTGGCCATTGTGAAGCCCCTGCACCAGCCACTCATTCTGTTTTGGGGATAGCCTGGTGGAGAGCAATGGCAATGCAGCAGCTACAGGAGATGCTGAATATCTGGGGAAGCAATGCTGAACACTTGGGGAAGGGGGGCTACCAGCAAAAAAAGAAAAGGTGACGCTAGACACTTGGAGGGGAAAGGAATGGAAAGGGCAATGCTAGACAATTGGGAGGGGGAGATAGAACAGGGAAAAGGCAATGCTAGACTTTTGGAGGGAGGATATGGAATGGGAAAGATGCATGATAACATTTTACCCTTAGACAGGCGCTGGCTCATCTGTGGTTCTATGCTTGCTTGAATTCAGATACTGTCTTCACATCTACTACCTTTGCTGTACAGAAACATTCCCTTAGACTGCTCCCAAATCTACCCCATCCTATGATTGGATTCAGTAAATGGTGCCAAACGTTAGGCACAGTTATGATCTGTGCTAAGCTAGTATTCTTGAAAGGGTGCTCTGCGTGCATTGACCTTTATAGAATACTAACTTAGCATGCATTATCTATATCACACCAAGATTTCTACACAGAAATCAAGTGTATTCCATAACATGGCACATAAGCTAATTGGTTAACAAGCTAATCAGCACTAATTGGATGTTAACCAATTATCAGCACTAATTGGCATTAATTAGAATGTATGCACACTACTTGCTAAGCATATTATGTAACGTGGTACACTTAAATTCTAAGTCACATAGTGCAGGCATTGGCAAGTCATGGGCGTATCTAAAATCTATGTGCATTGTTATAGAATACACCTGCTCTGCGCCTAATTTAGGTGTCAGGATTTACACCAGGTTTTACTTGGCATAATTGGCTGCAACTGACTTTAGTCGCATAGACCAGCGCTCGGGGTATTCTATAAACTGTGCAAAAATTTAGGCTTATTCTATAAAGTACACCTAAATTAAGGCATACTTTATAGAATACGCTTAAGTGAATTTCATTTTGGTGCCAAATTTTTAGGCATGATATATAGAATCTAGTCCTTGGTATCAAACTTTGGGCAAGCACTTATATACCTGCCAAAAGCTGGTGTAAATTCTTGCTCACAACTGAAGGCAGTTAAGTGTGCAAATGCAGGCATTCTATAACATCACGCTTAATTTCTGGGAACACCTCTGCCCCACCCATGGCCTCACACCATTTTGAGTTGCACGCTATGAAATTTAAGCACACAAGTTATAGAACATGGCATGGGGCAGATCCACGCGAAAGTCCAAATTACTTCCAATTAAGTGCTTAACAGCAATTATTGATAGGACTTCATTGGTTAATTAACACACAGATCTGGGATCCGAATCAATTACATCCAGCTTATACCCATTTGAAGATATGGTCTACAAAACTACATACAACGTGCACCAGTGACATACAGGGGCACTAACACGTCCTTTTTCCTGCTGGTCATTCCTGTCCCTTATGCATCCAAGCACTTTAAGATCATCCAATACAATCACCCCTAGCTCCTGTTCTTTCATGCCCACAACTTCACCTACTATACAGTCCCTTGGGGGGGGGGGGGGGGGGGGGTGTTGCATGACTTTCCTTTTTTTTTTTTTTTTTTAAACATTAACTGCCACTCTGGAACAGTCCTCAGGCTTTATTAGATCCCCCTCATGTTATCTACATATTCTGGGGTGTCTATCAACTTTTCATGACAGCTCTAATGCAATAGTGCTTACAAAAATTAACAGGACTAAAGGACCAATCCCTACAACACATCAATCATTTAATCCATCTTTCTTTAGAATGAACTCCTTTAGCACTACAGTATTACCTCCCACTCAACCAGTTCCTAACCCAGTCACTTTAAGGCAGTGGCTCTCAACCTAATCCTCGGGGCACACCCGGCGTCAGGTTTTCAGTGAAGATGAATTAAGTAGATTAGCAAACAAAGGAGGCAGTGCACGCAAATCTCCCATGCATATTCATGGTGGATATCATGAAAACCTGACTGGGTGTGCCCTGAGGACTGGATTGAGAACCATTGCTTTAGGGCCCATACCAAGGACACTCATGGGCCAATGCTCAGAACCTATCACTGGTGTTAGAGTGCACAGAATATTCAGAGGGCACTAATGCTGAGAGATGTGCACGCCAAAGTTGGCCACAAATAGTATTAAAATGTAAGCAATCCTATGTAAATGAGGTTCTTAGCTATTCCTTCCCAATGCTTAGAAAAAGTGCACAAACCGAACCCTGCCCTTACTGCTGAAAACCTAACAGCAGTTTAGAGCTGGTGTTAAGGTATCTGAAGAGAGATTAAACAAATGTCCTGGTACTGGCCTCACGGTTCTGTGAGCAGCAGGGGGAGGGATGGGCTGTTGCAAGCACCTTGAACTGAACCGGGCCCCCTTCCCTCTTTATATATGCTGCAAATGGGCTTATTATTACAGCAGGTGGTGGAGGAGCTGCTCAGACAGGCATTAGTAGTGAGTGCTTATACTAGGCCCTGGGTGATCAACAGAGGCTTATGGGAGGGAGAGGAACACAGGCACAGAACGAGAGTGGAAACCCTTTCGTAAATCCATCTCTGGTGCTGTATAGTTCACAGTCCTTGTTTAACCTGGACTATTAGTGTTGAGCATTGGGAAGTTGTTTTTTTTTTTTTTTTTTTCTGCATTGTTCCCTTGCTTTTTGCTGGTACTGTTCTTTACAGTGCCAGAGTTCTGAGCATTGGCCCATCCATATATCTATAAGTTCCCTATGTGAAACTCTGTCAAAACCTTACTGAAATCTTAAGTACACCACAGCTAGTGCTTTCCCTGAGCCAATTCTTTAGTCATCCAGAAATATGTATCACATTATCTAACACAGGGGTTTCTCAACCCAGTCTGGTTTTCAGCACACCCACAATGCATATGCATGAGATCGATTTGCATGCAATGGAGGAAGTACATGCAAATCTCTAATGTATACATATTGTGGATATTCTGAAAACACAACTGGCTTGTGTCCCAAGGACTGGGTTGAGAACTCATGCTCTAATGAAACCATCAGAGTAGTCCTCCATCTTAAATCAAAGTTAAATTTACCTGAAGTACTTCTGTGCACAAAAGAAGCGCCAGACTTTGAGATGATCGTTATCTGCTGATCTTAAGATAGCCAAACAGGTAGAAACGTCAGCAGCAAAAGCCAGAAAGATATTTGGGTGCATAGACAGAGGAATGGCCAGCAGGAAAAAGGCGTAATGCCTGTTTTTAACTCACTGGTGAGACCACAATTAGAGTGTTATGTCAATTCTGGATACCACACCTTCAACAAGATATAAACAGGATGGAGTTGGTTCAGAGGAGGTTACTAAAATGGCCAGTTGTCTTTATTATAAAGCATACAAGGACAAAGATTTGAATGTGTATATTTTGGAAGCTAGGTGGGAGAGGGGAGATACAGACATTTAAATACCTCCATGGTATAAATATACAGGAGTCTTTTTCAACTGAAAGGAAGCTCCGGAATTGAGAAGGCATAGGAAGAAGGTGAAAGACTCAGGAGTAATCTAAGCAAATGCCTTTGAAAGGGTGGTGAATGCATGGAACAGCCTCCGGCTGGAGATGAAGACCATCTGAATTCAAGGAAGCATGAAACAAGCACATAGGCTTAAGAGAAAGGAAGAGGATATTAACAGATGGTATGGATGGGCAGGTTGGATAGGCCACATAATATCTGCTACCATTTTCTATACAGTATATGACCCTAATCTTTGAATGAGCCATCACAATTTACAATCACTGTAGTTTGGTGGCTTCTGTATTTACATTGAACAGATTAGAAGGATAAAATTCACTTTATTTTATACATTGTATCCCTAAGAACCATTCCCAGCTGACTCCAATATCATAAGAAACAGGTTAATCCAGTCCTGCTTTTATCTTGTTGCATGTACAAATTGGTTATTTCAATAGTGCCATCGAGTTTCTTGTGAACACCAGAAGTACAAATTCAGGCATGCAATAGAATAGAAACAGGACAGGGTAGCCTTCTTCTTAAGACATGGAGTCAGGTAGCAATCAATTAACTTTTTCTGTTCTTCAAGAAGCACAGGTACTACTGTTCAAGGTTGACCAGACCCAGTCAATGCAGTTTATTACTCAAACTCTGGGCTCCTTTTACAAAGTGGTGCTACTGATTACCAATGCACTGAATGCAAAAAAGGCCATTCAGTTCCCATGAGCTTCTTCACATTCAGCACATGCTAAATCGGTAGCACCATTTTGTAAAAGGTACCTTTTCTTTCATTTATTGTTGGAGGATAATTTTCAAAGTGATTTATGGACATGGGTAAAAGTTTTTTTTATCCACACAAAGCAGTAGAGATATGCACAGGCCATTTTTCTTTCCCTCCCCAATTTTCAGGTGACTTTTCCATTAGTTTCACACATTCACTTTAAGAGTAATTATTTTTCACACACACTCTAAATCAATAACATGCATTAATTTGTAGGTTAATTTGTGTTAAAACACTTTAGTGTTCAGTAAATATTTTAAGGCTGCCTAATGTGTACATATCTCTACTAAGCAGCAAAAATGAAAAATCGGTAAAAGAGGTGTATGTATGCTTTTTGCTACACTGAGTGGTGGTGTTCCCAAAGGCATGTTTAGGTTGAAATACAAGTGTATACACGTCTTCACATTTACTTGTCTAGTGGAATTCTACCTGCATTTTGAATTTTGTACAAGAATTTTGGGTGTTGAATGGGATAGAATGTTAATTTTTAATGCACATATTAAATCATTAATATGCAAATCTTTTTATCTATTGAAAAAGCTTAGGTCAATTCATGGTTATTTCGAGCCTGCCAAATTCTGAATATTACTTCAATCACTCATTTTGTCAAGACTCGATTACTGCAGTGTAGTATATAATGATATATATCACCGATTAAACGTGTACAACTAGTTCAGACCGTATACGGCAGCCAGACTAATATGTCTGGCTGGTACATTTGAAGCTGTCAAGTCGTTTGCTTAAGGAATTGCATGGGCTGCCTTTCTGGCTACAGTGCAATTTAAATTGACAATGATTTTTATGGTCATGCATGAAATGGCACTATTACCTTTGTAATTTGGCTATTCTGGTACATGATCTTGTTGCGGGTAGAACTCTAAACTAATTTATGTTGTACTTTCCTTCTGCAAGTTAGATAAAATCAAAAAGAATTTTTGATTCTTTCAATATCAAGCGGCATGGATATGGAATTCTTTTAGAAATCTGTACACTTACTATGGGTTATTTCGTAAATCATTGAAAACTTTCCTATTTTCTAAATATATACCTGTTGATAATTAGGCTGCTTTTACAGCTGATGCTGTTAAGACTGTTTAGTGTAGTTCTTATAATTTCCTGGCTTGTTTTTGCCAGTCCTTTTTATCGTTATCCGTAATGAACCAGCACATGGTATTTGCAGAATATAAGATCCGTGTAACAATAACGGGTGCAATCTGAATCCAGTTAGTTTCAAAGCAAAAGCACACATTGTGAAACAGACATACAGTACTTACCAAGAAACATCATAATAAGACAGGCGATGAATAGCATAAGATTCATCTAGTCTACCCACCATCACTTTAATCTCAGCCTTTGTCCCAATCCAGAATTTGCTCTTACGGTCAAAAGGATAAAAACTGTAGGGTTGGAAACTTCAAAATATTTTATTTCAGTTCCTCTATACAAGGGTATCAAGAGGGTTTCATTTACCATCTCATATCCATCATTACAAGTAAAGTTTAAGAAAAACTGCAGCTTCCATGTACAAAACAAACAGCCATTACAAACTAAGTGCTAAGCAGTAAAGATCACAGAACTGGATAATTCAGCACTTTGGTTCATTTTCAGTCGTGCAACAGGTTTTTGGGTTTAAGATTCTGTAGAAATATTATATTGAGATGTGCCACTCTGGGGGGGGGGGGGGGGGGGGGGGGCAGGAAAAAAGGTTCTCATTTCTCATACACAGAACCATATCCTACTCCATCATAAAGAACGACATTAAAAACTGACAAGACATGATTTTCCGTTTGCCCCGGTCAATTGAGGTCTTGGTCCCAGGCCTACACCAGGTCCTGGTGCCTTTTCTTTAAATATTATTACTGAGGCCTGCATTATAGGTAGAATTATCCATAAAGTCCACTCAACCCAGTAACAATCGTTACAGTATTGAGTTAAGTGGATTTGCTTTGAGCTTGCTTCAGAATTTTAATCCACTTGTGTCTTCATATTGTAGAATTAGCCATACCCAGACCATTAAAGGAGCACTAAGTAGCAGCATATGCCTCTCAATTAATTTACCAATTAGACAGCCATTTTCTAAATCACCCTTGCATAGGTGGGTACTTGCTATGATAACTACTTGATAAATTTTATTATTAAGGCTGACATGAAGTAACCATCCGATTTATAGTCTCAGTCAAAAGTCACAGAGGCACCAACTTGTTTTCCTCCTGTGCTCACAGGACAGCAACAGCCAGGAATAAAATAGATGCAGTATTTGAAGCTAGAGGTGGCCACCTACAGCTGAGATCAAGATGATCAGCTCCCAGCCATCCACCTTATAATAGATAACCTTTCCAATTACAACATCAAGACGCAGCATCCCTTTTATACAATTATAGGATAGTGTTCTGTTAAATACCAGGAATAAAATGAGTGGAGAAGCAAGCATTGATGATGGACTATAAAAATCAATACCTAAGCAGAACTACCCCAAAAAGCTAGGGGTTGAAGGTTATTCAACAGAACACTTCACCCAGAAAGCCAAAGGGAGCCTTGAAAAAGCACTTAAGTTACTCAAGAGTTAAAACCACTGGCTACCAATTTTTGGGCAGTCTTGCTAGTACTGCTGCACATCCAAGAATCAGATTAATTAATTGTAATTGGTGAAATCAGCTATATAAATGATTGGATATTAATAAGCACATTTATCTTTACACTGGTCTGAAATCTGTACACTGTGGAAGGTGGGGAAAAATTATTTATTTATAAAGTGCAGTAAGTAATGTGCTTTGAGTAGGACAACCACATTCCATGGTGCTTTATCTAATGCCAGAGAATACTCTCAATGTTTTGTAAACACTACAGCACAAAAAAAACCCCATGGTGGGTATTGTTGCTGACTTATAACCCACATTAAACGACTAGTTATTAGTCATATATCATCTATTGCCAAATAACTCTATAAACCAAGTACAGATTACTCAATGTACAATACAGTGTTACTTGGACAGTTAAGGACAACATCATGGTTATATAGTCATTCGTCCATACTCCCTTTATTAAGAAGATTAATAGCATTTGAGATAAGAAGGAACCTGACCAGAACTAACTAGGCTGGCCAGGTTCCGTCTTAATTAGCCAATGTAGTAGTTAAAAAAAAAAAAAGTGTTTTCTGCACTCTGATATTATACAAAAAAAAATATTGTGTTCAGCAGCAGATATCCTCAGAGAATTAAGCACTGTCCACTTTCATCTGTCAATATCGGCTGTAGAAAGACAGTGCTCTGGCTGTAATCATTTTCATTATTCACTAATAATGCTAAGATTTTTCCCCCAAACTGAGAAATAGTGACGTAGCAGTCACCAAACAAATCACATATATGTAACTTATCACAATTTCAAAGAGTGATCTTAATCAAACCTTGTGCAAGGAAGACTTTAATGACACAGAGTGGGCAGCCTTAAGCCTTCTAACTTCAATCCTGCCTAACAAGCCAGCTTTGGAACTGAATCTATTGAACCCTATGCTGTTGCTAGTGATGGTCTAAAAGCCATGTTTCAGTTTGGACAACACAGCTTTTGCAGTGTAATTATGTGAAGCTCAAGTAAATCCGAAGTCAGAGTCAAACATGGGCTTGGGTGCATAATCAATTTTCTGGAAACCTTGAATTTCATTGTATGCTTTGTTCTTGCTCCATGATTAAAGGCACTGGAATTACATCCACCACTTACTGCAAGCTTAAAAAGGTCCCTTTCTAACCTATGTAATTGATTTCAATAACAAATAATAGATACAGCTTTTGAGCCCAATAAATATAATGCTGGTGGGTATACAAGACTTCCAACGTCTCACATCTATCAACTGCCCTTTGTAAGGGGAAATTATAAAATACGATTAATATGTACACGACAGCTCCAGTGTAGTCCATTGCTATTTGTCAGGCACATTGCTCAAGACATGACAAGTGCAAATGCTCTTCAATAACACAAAAAAAATAATCAGGATTAAAAATCAAGGTCAACGTTCTGCAGTGGAACCAGGAACCTTATTCAGAAAATGTTTTTCTCCTTTCGCAGGCTCAGGTGGCCTAGAAAATGTCACCTTAAGCCGCCAGGAAACAACATCCCTTCAACATTGTTTACATTTTGCTGATTAGGCACCAGGCCACCACATACAACTGGGACCATTAAGTGCTATTTATTTATTTAAGTACATGGCAATCTGTTTTGCACCTTCCCAAGGACTGGCTGGTCCAGGCTCTCCGTTTACCAGTCCCAGAGGAATGCATTTGATAAAAAGAACTGTCCAAGTGCACCAAACATCCAGTCTTTAGAATAAGGGCTTTCTATTTCTGCTGGAGGGTCGATGTAGTTTTACACTTGATGTCACAACTTTCGCTGCTGTGTGCTAGGCCCCTTCCCATGAAGATGAGCACCATCTATAACAGAATCATATTAAAAGAGAATATTTAATTACACAAAAGTGAGGTTAGTCAAGTGCACAAAGCAAGGAACTGATGCTGAACTAGAGCTACTCTATATCCCACAAGCTTTGAAACACACAAAATTTAATGGTCTACTTTAAGGATCTGCTAAAAACAGGCCTCTTGCCCTTCTGCATATTTTCTTCCTTTTTAATTTTTTTTGAACTGGTAGTTTCCTCCTTGGGGCTTCCCTTCCAACTCAATATGAACCATGGCTGAGATCTGGGAAGAGCTTTTATTTGCATCTTCCCAGGGCATTTTCCTTATTTTATTCTTGTTTTTAATATTCCCTCCAAGCTCAGCTCAGCCAATGCAATGGCAGCCCTTGGTCAGGAACCACATACTGCATCTCCCCTCAGAACTCAGATTATATGTCTCCTAAAATACATATATGTGCAAATGCTGTTACGCTAAACATTTACTCATGTAAGAGACATATAAATGTTAGTGCCTATTTTACAGAATTATCCCCACAGTTGGAACTAAATTCATTCAAATATAGTGCCAACTTTCCAAATTAAATGCAAGTAATTTAGATTTACAGGGATCCAGTGCAAGGATAAGGACGAAAAATGTGGTCTTAATAGTTAAGAGCAGCATTGTGCTAAATTTTGAATATGTTGTGAACTACCCAGTATGGACTTAGGGGTAGATGCATCAAGCAAACGTAAAAAAATCAAAATCGTTAAAGGCCCTAACGATTTTTAAAAAACGAAGAATGCACCAAAAAAAAAAGTCACACATGCTCAGATCGGTATAGAAACGTACAATGTATCAAAGAATCACAATACACATCGTTAATCGGCCCCCAAATCATGCGCAGAGCAGCCAAGCGTTATGTTAGCTGCTCTGCGCATGCCACAAACAGTCAAAACACAGTCAAATCACAAGCACATGGCTCCCAAATCAAAACAAAAAGAAAAAAAAAGGGTCGGGAGGGGGCAAGGGTGCTCATCAGGAGCGTCCTGTACGGACGGCCTTGCCCCCCCCCCCCGCCGCTCCCCCCACCCCGAAAAAGCAAAATTCAAGCAGCCCTGCTCCCCACTTTCCGCCGCTCCCCCCACCCCGAAAAAGCAAAATTCGAGCAGCCCCTGCCCCCCTCCCTTCCTCACTACTCTCTCACCTCAGCTCCGCCTCCCGACATCCTCCGTCCTGTGCCCCGCCCCCTTTTGGGGTCGTCGCCGCCATTCCCCTCCTCCATCGGGCCCCCCTCCCTCTTACCGGGCCCGTGCAGCGCCTCTCTCCTCTGTCCGAAGGCGCTGCACGGGCAAGAAGAAAGCCTGATGCCTGCCTCGCCCAGCTTCGATGGCGCGTCTTTCTCCTGCTGGGCCCGCCCCTGTCTGACGTCGGTTACCTACGTAGTTACTGATGTCAGAAAGGGGCGGGCCCAGCAGGAGAAAGACGCGCCATCGAAGCTGGGCGAAGGCAGGCATCAGGCTTTCTTCTTGCCCGTGCAGCGCCTTCGGACAGAGGAGAGAGGCGCTGCACGGGCCCGGTAAGAGGGAGGGGGGCCCGATGGAGGAGGGGAATGGCGGCGACGACCCCAAAGGGGGCGGGGCACAGGACGGAGGATGTCGGGAGGCGGAGCTGAGGTGAGAGAGTAGTGAGGAAGGGAGGGGGGCAGGGGCTGCTCGAATTTTGCTTTTTCGGGGTGGGGGGAGCGGCGGAAAGTGGGGAGCAGGGGGGGAGCAGGGGGGGGGGGGCAAGGCCGTCCGTACAGGACGCTCCTGATGAGCGCCCTTGCCCCCTCCCGACCCTTTTTTTTAATTTTTATTTATTTATGTTTTTCTGACGTCCTTTGGACCAATCACAGCGCTTTTAGCTCTGCTAATGCGCTGGGATTGGCTCAAAGTTTGTTTATTTTTTTCTCTTAATGATTTTTCCTGGCACAGAGCTGTCCTAACGAGTGGTCCAGACCTGTCGTTAGTTTTCCTGCCTTTTTCCTGCGTAAAGGCAATCGGAAAAGGTTAGTGCATGTCGTTTCAATGGGGTTTTCACACTAATTGCTCATCTCCATTCCGTTTTCGTTAGCTGCTGGCTTCCTCGGTAAAAGCCCTTTGATGCATGCAACGGATCAAATTTTCCTCGTTGGAGAGTCATTAAAGGCTCATTTAGCTTTAGTGCATCTGCCCCTTACACAGGTTTGAAATGACTAGAGGGCCCTTTATCTGATCCACAGCCTCCTTGACTATCTCCAAACAGGCTCTGATGCTCATAGCCATAAGTGTCTGAAAGCACCGACATCCATGGTGGAAACTCTCAGTGCCATTGAGAAAACGTATTCTGACTATGTGTCTTCTATTCTCTTATTCTTGTGTTTTAAGGTCAGCAGTGTTATACTTCTTCAACCCTGGTACCATTGGATGATGTTCCCCCATCTGTGAGGGCTGCTATGCTGCTCATCCTCAGAGAAAACACTGCTTTTTTGTGCAGAAATGGCCTTTACAGTTGTTCTCTGGGTGCCTCTATTAAACAGTGGTACTTCCTCTGGAAGCTCTATTCAGTGCAACCACAGGAGGATCTCCAGCCTTGGCTAGCCATGGGGATCATAAAGCCTGAACTTGAACCTAGGACTCCTTCATGAAAATGCACAGCACTAGTACCAAGCCAGCCCATGTCCTTCCTCTTTTTTTAATTTTTGTTTAAAGGAAGAAAGACTTCCTGGAAGTACACTTGCTGTAACTATTTGAAGAGTCTATATTTTGTTCAAATTTAATACTGCATCAAAACAAGAGCAGCTGCTTAAACAGGGGAATAACATGGTTTATTTTTCTGCACTGCATGAAAGATAAAGATTATTTAATACACCCAAATTTGCTTATTTGTACTTACCTACTGTTTGTTTGTTTTTTTTTTAAACAACCAGAGTTGTCCAGAAAACACATTTCAAAGTTGACATTGTTCAGCTTTTATTATCAGCTCCCCACTCCCCCCCCCGCCACCAAAAACAGGTACACAAAGTAAGAAAAGAGAAGATCCATAAGAATATTCTTTTTTTTTTCCACTGTGCACTTTTCAGGTGCACATGACCCTGCAGCAACATTTCAGGCAATAAACTACATACTATACTCCAAAGGGATGAGAGGGGGAAGAATAAATATTTTCATTACTCAACTACAGTTAAGCAAATAAAGGCAAAGGAATATACAGTGACTCATCCTCCTTCCTGTAAATAAATTGTTGGGCTAAACAAGAATAGTTTAACACAGCAGAGGAGTTATTTTCCAAAATTCTCAAATTTAGCAGTCTCTCCCCCCTGCCCCCAAAATGCAGCTTTTGAAAAACCTTTACCAGCCTGTGCAGAATCAGGCATTCAGTCTTACCTCACTGTCTTAAGAAAACAGACAGGAAAATGCCAAAAGCACACCTAGCATGAGACCCGATACAGGCTGGGGAACTCTCTCTATGTCTGAAAACATTAGTGGCAGGAGAAAGGTGCTTTGAGAAAAATGACATCTTAATAATCAGGCTTTGACAGCAGATTACAAAAATAAAGAGAATCTCTCTCCTAGTTCTTACTCTGGGGAATAAATTCTCATTATTACACTTGAAAGTCAGCATGCAAGAAAGTCTTCAGAAGATGAAAAGAAAAAAAAAAGGCTTCGGCTATTTGCAAAAAAAACCCTAAAAGCGCTATCAAACTTCTAATACTGCACTCTAATCTCTGGTTTAAAAAATAGGACCGTCTTATGGATTGAATATAACGTAGTCATGAACGAGTTCCTAATGCAGCACTGACAAATGCAGGCTACCTTTAGCGGCTGGTTTTTCAAGTTTTGTGTTTGAACTGCATGAAAGATTAAGTACTATTTTGAATTCAACATAGAATGTGTGTGCAGGAAAGGGAAAAGGGATGGGACTTGATATACCGCCTTTCTGTGATTACAATCAAAGCGGTTTACATATTATATATAGGCACTTATTTTGTACCTGGGGTAATGGAGGGTTAAGTGACTTGCCAAGAGTCGCAAGGAGCTGCAGTGGGAATCGAACCCAGTTCACCAGGATCAAAGCTCACCAAAATCAATATATGTTTTGCTGGACATAGGGTCCTCTTTACTAAGCTGTGCTATAGGCGCAATAACTTAGCGCACACTAATGCTAGAGACACCCATAGAATTATATGGGTGTCTCTAGCATTAGTGCGTGCTAAAAGGTTAGTGCGCCTACAGCACAGCTTAGTAAACAGAGCCCTTAGAGTTTCTTTGACCAGTAATTACAAAGGGCAATATTTGAAGCTTGGCTTCTCTTTTTTTGGCACTTGTCCAAGGCCTTTTTAACTCCCATTTTCTGAAGACTTTCTTGAATATCCACTTTCAAGTGTATGAAGGAAAATTTTGTCAAATTTTTGACTAGAATTTTTTTTCCACACTTCAACCTTTTTGGTAGTTTACCACTAATTTAGTCATTACATTTCACACACATTTATCACCCTGAGGATCTGTGTGTGCCATCCCTTCTTCCTTGCTCATGCAGGTCTCTACTTTAAAATGTGTTCGTTGATGTTTCTTATTCTTCATGGTCTAGCACCTAGCTATATATCTAATCTTACTGAAGCACCAATCAGAAACTTTGATATTCTTTCAAGATCTTATTTAGTTTTCCATTATCCTAATCCTAGAAAGACAGGAAAACAAGGATATAAATATAGTTTTGTATAATATCAGTGAGCAAGATGGTGGAATTCTTTACGTACATTTGCGAGACAAACAATAAATAAATTATCAGCTTCCTTGAACCTTATCAGCTTCCTTGCACCTACTGTTACTCTATTTTCCACTCTGTATATATTCCCGGAGTTGGTACTCTCCTCTCTGGAACCTGTAAGCCACATTGAGCCTACTGCTATGCGGGAAAATGTGGGATAAAATGTAATAAATAAATAAATAATTTTCAAAGTTGTTATAAAACTTATTTCAAAAATTTGTTATGGATCGATGAATTGCACACACCTTGGAAAAAAAAACATGGCTTACATCCTGGGAATGCCTAGTTGTTTTAGCGCACCTTAGTAAAAGGACCCCTAACAGATTTAGTGCACACTAAATGATGAGATGACCACAGGAATATAATGGGCATCTTATTTAGCACATGCTAATCATTAGCGCACCTTAGAAAAAGGGCCCCTTAATCTGTCAACCGCACTGAACGCAGGAGGCTTGTGCGCGATCCAATTGTGATGTAATGTAATATTATTTGCCTTTGTCAGTGGCGTTCCTAGGGGGGCTGACACCCGGGGTGGATTGCCGATGCGCCCCCCCCCCCGGAACAGCGCGACGCTCCCCCCCCCGGCGAAAGAACCCCCGATCCCCCGGCGCATGCCGCTGGGGGGGGGAGGGGGGTGCCACGCGCCTGCCGGCTCTTCGTTTTCATGCTCCCTCTGCCCCGGAACAGGAAGTAACCTGTTCCGGGACAAAGGGAGCATGAAAACGAAGAGCCGACAGGCGTGCACCCGGGGCGGACCGCCCCCCCCCTTGGTACGCCACTGGCCTTTGCAGAACCCTTCCGATTCTTCTCATACATAGCTTCTCGACTTCAGGTCTATCGGTGCTCAAGCATCCCTATCATCATCAAGATCTCCTTATCTACTCAAATCTCAAGGACCTAGAGCAGCTGAGAGGCAAGGAGAGACTGAAGTAGTGAAGGGGGAGGCAAATCAGATACTGAAAGACTCACAGCACCCAAAGAACTGATGCCTATGTTAGTCCCCAGAACCCTCAAAACAGCTCTTTTTTTTTTGTGCATAACCAAACATGCAAATGAATCCGGTTCTTAGATCAAATGTCTACAAACCTCTCATATGCACTATGGATAGCCTGAAAACCAGACAGACATACACAAAGACTAAAGTTGGCAACCACTGTATAAGGGATTTTATTCAGTAGCATTTTCACTGGTTTCACTTCTTAAGCTCCCAGTAATTGGTTTTATTAATACACAGATTAAAAAAGTAAAAAACTATACTGCATTTATAATTCAGAAAACTTTTCAAAAATGTGATATCGCCTTTAGTGAATATGAACTCTGCACCCTTGGCCAACAGGGCAGGCAAGTTCACTTACATTAAATGGGGCATGCATTTGAGAAGCAGGGAGGTATAGGGTTGGGAATTACATGTAATTTCAGGGGCCCTGGGGAAGGCTTAGGAGCACCACAAGCAAGTTCATTTACAGAGTAACTCTCAAGTCCAGACTATATGTGGCAGTCAAAAATATTGAGGGAATACAAATAGGAAAAGTATAAGACAGTATTTAATTCAATGGTATCTAAAGTCAGTAGTTTGCTAAAATTAAAGTGAATCAGTGTTAAGTGATACTATATGGTTTTGATCTTAAGAGAGGAGACTTATTGATGCTCCCTAGGTATTGTCCTATCTAAACGTACAACTGGGCCAAAGCAATAGATCAGATATCCCAAGAAAGATGCCTGGAATATAATGCAGAAACAAGATGTTAACAACCTGGGAGGAGAACATGGGAGAAGCAGAGAAATCCCACTGCCACTCCTTGTGATTTTGGGTAGGCCACTTAACTCCTTGTTGCCTCAGGTAAAAACTTAGATTCACTTTTTCGTTAATCTCCTAACATGCATTTATGTTATTACTGCAGGTTCCATTTTATGCAGGACCTACATAAGTACATAAGTAATGCCACACTGGGAAAAAAAAGACCAAGGGTCCATCGAGCCCAGCATCCTGTCCACGACAGCGGCCAATCCAGGTCAAGGGCACCTGGCAAGCTTCCCAAACGTACATTCTATACATGTTATTCCTGGAATTGTGGATTTTTCCCAAGTCCATTTAGTAGTGGTTTATGGACTTGTCCTTTAGGAAACCGTCTAACCCCTTTTTAAACGCTGCCAAGCTAACCGCCTTCACCACATTCTCCGACAACGAATTCCAGAGTTTAATTACGTGTTGGGTGAAGAAACATTTTCTCAGATTTGTTTTAAATTTACTACACTGTAGTTTCATCGCATGCCTCCTCGTCCTAGTATTTTTGGAAAGCGCGAACAGACGCTTCACATCCACCTGTTCCACTCCACTCATTATTTTATATACCTCTATCATGTCTCCCCTCAGCTGTCTCTTCTCCAAGCTGAAAAGCCCTAGCCTCCTTAGTCTTTCTTCATAGGGAAGTCATCCCATCCCCGCTATCATTGTAGTCGCCCTTCGCTGCACCTTTTCCAATTCCACTATATCTTTCTTGAGATGCGGCGACCAGAATTGAACACAATACTCAAGGTGCGGTCACACCATGGAGCGATATAACGACATTATAACATCCTTACACCTGTTTTCCATACCTTTCCTAATAATACCCAACATTCTATTTGCTTTCCGAGCCGCAGCAGCACACTGAGCAGAAGATTTCAGTGTATTACCGATGACGACACCCAGATCCCTTTCTTGGTCCGTAGCTCCTAATGTGGAACCTTGCATGATGTAGCTATAATTCGGGTTCTTTTTTCCCCACATGCATCACCTTGCACTTGCTCACAAAACACACATTAACAGAATTAGAATATTAGTAAATTTAGCCTTCAGATTATAAGCCTTTCATTGACGGGGAACTACCTTACTGTACCTGAATGTAACTTTCCTTCAGCTACTTACTAATGGCTTTGGATAATTTCCTAAAAGAAAGCCCATAAGCCATGATTAAGATGGACTTGGGAAAATCCACTTCTTATTTCTAGGATAAGCAGCATAAAATCTGTTTTACTGTTCTGTGATCTCATCAGGTACTTGTGACCTGGATTGGTCACTGTTGGAAACAGGATACTGGATTTGGATCTTCGGTCTGTCCCAGCATGGCAAAGCACATGTTCTTATGTACTACTGAAAAGGTATGGACTAAATCCAAAATAAAAGCTATGAATATGGAATGGGTCATAGACCTCAGGACAGAGAAGCCTAGAAATGTTGTTCAGGTCAGAAATGTCAGCAGGTAAGACATCTGGACCATACTGTGAATAAGAAAAGGCAAACAAAGTGATCCCGGGGGGGGGGGGGGGGGGGGGGGGGAGGGGGGGGGCAGGAACATCAAGACTGATTAAATGGACTGGATTTGTAGAAATCAAGAGAGTGTCAATTGGTGAAGTGAGGACTAGGGAGAATGACTGTTAGCCGAACAGAAAGAATGAACACAGGTAACTGAAGACAGCAAGCAAGACAAGTCATATCTCCTAGTATTAAGTACTGTCCTCAAAGAAGCTGAAAGTAACAGGACTGTAAAAGCTTACACCTGACAGGAAGAAAAGGTGAGGTAGGGAGGGGGTGTAGCTGCAAGAAAATGCTCTCTAGACACAGAACCGTGCCCTGTTTGCACAGCTGACAGCTCTGACTCTGAATAAATGCAAGGGAGGAAAAAAAAAAAAAAAGATCAGGATAGAGATATTCAAAGAAAAGTTCAATCAAAGCAGCCTGTGTTCAACATGCAACATCATTTGGCACCTGCAGGGTATGAAGGGCTGTATTCTACACAGGCTGATAGGATAAAGAAGGGACTTACTGTGGGAGAGTCCATGGTGGAACGTTCCTGGTGCAGGTCCTGTGACTATGGCATCTTTGGACACATTTCCTTTGGGTGAAGTGTCCGAGCTGAATGAGAGAACGTGCAGGGGGAAGGTGCGCATGGGATGAATGTGAGACAAAAAGTTGATTGGAGCTGAAGTCAGGGGTCCTGAAAACTTGGCAACAGTTGATTTATAGGAAGGCGACAAAACACTTAAGGAAGGTGAGGTGGTAAGCAATCCAATTCCACTGGTACCCTTAACAGCCTTGAAAAAAGGAAGGAAAAAAAAAAAAAAAAAGAAAGAGGACATCAGTCACACAATAGAGAAGAGTATTAATGAAGTACAATCTTGTCATAGATCATGTTGAGCACAGTTGCAAGGTGAACTGGTTTCAAACCACAAACAAGTCACACAGGTGACAGTCAATCATATAGATGAACTTATCTATTTAAATAACATCGATACCAAGTGTCACAGGCCTCGGAAAATAAATCATACTCAGATACGTATCTGGTCATGAATTACACCCACAGGTGTTGCTCAGTAATACATCTCAAAATAGCAGCACAAGTGCAGTGTCACAGTTGTCTTTCAGAGCAGCACAATGGCTACTTGATAAGAGCTGACATGGCTAGATACCAGTCCCATCAAACTGTAAATGAATAGGCCTTAATCCGAATGGATTAATATCGTAAGTCTGCTGCTTAGAGAAGTAGGTCAATGTTTTCACACTGGGATACTCACTGAGATAGTGGTGGTGGACGAAGTGCTGTTCACTGCAGATGTCAAGGAAGAGGTCAGTAGCTTTGCCACTCCTTGAGTTCCTCCACCAGCATCTCCATTTGGTCCACCTGGGGGAGCTACTAGCGTCAGTTTCTGAGAGACTGGAGATTTCTTTACTGTGGTAACAGGGGACTGGTGGCTTGAGGCTTGGCCTGAAGAAGGAGATTGGGTACCGGACCCTGAATTCACAGATGTGGAGGTCTGGACTGCGGAAACTCCAGATGTCAAGTTGCTGGAAGGACTACTGTGCTTGGAAATAGTGCCAGATTGAAAGGGAGCCTTGTAGGACTGTCCTGAGCTGGAACTGACAGACTGCTTCCCATGATAGTTGCCGGAGCTTGTGGAGAAACTGGGGGTTTTGTGGGAGCTGCTAGGGGTCTGTATACCTCCCCCACTTGATGGGACTAAAGATGTCACTACTGAGGGAAAGCTCTGGGTCTTTGGGGGGGATGTTTTCACCTGCTGGGAACGCTGTGGCAAGGGAGAGGTAGCTATCTTGGGATTCTGCAGTTTGCTATGGTTGAGTTGATTAGAAGGGAAATTCTTTTGCTGCTGGCTACTTAAGTGATAAAGCTTCACAGACAGGGTTGCGGGCAATGGGGTTGATCCTTGAAGAGTGATCTTCTGAAGGCTCTGCTGCTTCAGTTTACCTGGACTGGTTTCAGGTGGTGTCTTGCTCACAGGAATCTGGACAGGGACACCTTTATAATTTGAATTCTCTAACTTCTCCTGAGAAACCTGACTCATTGCCAGTGTCTGCTCAGTCAGAAAATTAAGTGATGAACGTAGAGAACCACTGGGTGACAATGCTGGAGTTGTAGGGCTGGGCTTTGGGGAGGTCTTCTCCTCCAATGCTGTCAGGCTGGGCATCTTCTCTGAAGGGGCTTTTGTCATTAGTGCTGGACTGAAATCGGGGCTCTCTCCCTCCTTGCTGTTGAAAGCAGCCAGCTCTTGTGACACAGTTTCTAGTGAAGGTGGGTTATGAATCAGATCCTCATCCAGTGAATCGTCTCTGCTGTAGACAGTGGGAGTGAGAATGCTGCCAGAAGAGTGCACAGTGTTAAGCAACTGAGGTTCTCTGACAGCAGTACCAGGGATACAACCAACACTCTGTTGCTCTGATGCCAAAGTACTGACACAACCTGAGTGGATGAGGGGTACTGTTGTTTTCTTTTCCAGTTTAGAAGAGCAATCCTAAACACAGGAACATAAGATGGAAGTGAGAAATCTATACAGCAACAGGCTCAATATGTAACACATCACAGTTCACAGCACCATCCCAGAGCCATAACAGAAGATACTTGAGCAGGAAAAACAAAGTAATATATTAATATTTTAGACAGAGGCTTGCAACTTAAAAAGGCAGTCAGTTAAAATCTCTGGCTGGCATCAATAGGGAACTGCAAAAGAAAGCTCTCCAACTTAGCAAGGCTGAAGCCTGGAACTCTCCCATTAATCATTTAACTTTCTATTTCATTTGAAAGAGGAATTTGCAGGGAACTTCAATGACATACATATTCCCTGCTATCACGACAAAGAGATCCCAACTGTGGTACTAAGTTTAAACATTAAGGGCTCCTTTTACTAAGCCACGGTAGTAATTCTCAGCACAGCGAATGCGACGAAGCCCATTCAATTCTTATGGGCTTTGTTGCATGTGCCACGTGGGAATCACTACTGTAGCTTAGTAAGAGGAGCCCAAAGAGTATAAAATTCTTTGACATTTCAGACAATACAAGGCCAGTTTTCAGTCTCCCCCTGGACCCACAATTCCATTTTCAAAAGGGAAACTCCCTGTGAAAATTTGTTTGAAAATCCCACCATGCCTGATGCTGTGGGGGATTTATTAGCACCCCCCCCCCCCCACATGCATCCTCAAAGTCTGTACAGTAATACATACATAAGTTCAAAAACAAGTTGAGCAGTTCCACCTTTCCCCCATCTCTAATGCCACTCCTTTTCTCTGCAAGGGAGGAATTAGGAATCTTCAGAAAGGCTGGCTTACACACAGAATCCCTCTAAAACATGCCCGATGTATACATTATATTTACTTCAACCCAGATTTGAATGAACCTCAGTTCTGCTACTGTACACCTGGTTACTGATTTGTGACATGAACTTGGAGAAGGGCAAATCATTTCTGAACTATAAGCACAGACATACCGCAATTACAAATTAAATTGATACACTTTATTTCTGGCAAAAAAAAAAAACATGTCTAATGAGATTGAATAAAAATTTTTAAAAGCTAGAGTGATTTAGTATTGTTTTTAATAATAATAATAATCGTTATCATAAAATGCTTCTAGTTAAGAGCCATACTCACTTTCACCTTCAGTTTTGGAGCTGCTATCACTTTCTTCTTGGCCCTGTAGAGTAAGAAAGGTGGGGAGGATGTTGTGATTTTTCCCAGGACATACACAGTGAACACCTTTGAAATGTTGCCTAAGGCATGCTCAGTACTCACGGTAGCGATGTCAGGTGGGCATGGACTTGTCTGCTCTCCTTAAACAGTGTCCTGCAACAGTCAAGAAGAGCAGCAAGTCAACATGCACAGATGCAACACAGGCCACCTAGGCATGTAATATTTCGGTGCACCCGACACTTGATAGTCAATTGACCTGAACACCTCCCTCCCAGCTGTGATCACCTCTCCAATGCAGCTTAAGGAAAAGACGCACACGAACCCACCTAGCTTTTCAAATAGAGCTAGCCTTGTGCTGTGCTTGTTTATGCCAGAGAGCTAGATATACCCACCTGGCTTGCATCCACCCTTTCGGCCAGAGTAGTTTGATCTCAGTATCTAGAAATGCCTTCAGATAATCCTCCAGGCCCTGAGACTTGCTTTTCTCTAACTCGTAGCGGCCTACTTTAAGCTTCATCACATGAAGAAACAGTTCCCTGCAGCAGTGGCATGTGTCGGAAGAGGGATGGACAAAAAAAGGTGAGAGAAACAACTGAGTAGGTCGTAGACAAAATAAGTGTGAATGATTATGAATGTGTAACAATGATTTAGACATTCACTTTTCTCTCATTCATTCTGCATTCTTTACCCAGCTGACTCTTTATGGAGCTGCTCTGTATGATACACAGTATTTTCCCTGTTTTCTTCCACACCCATATAGAGGCTGGGTATTGTAGAGGCCTCCAAAAGCAAACAAGGTACAACACCCTGAATCAGCACTTTTGATACTATTCTGGTCAACTTAACTGGAGTAATTCTGTGTTCTCCCTGCAGAACATAAACAGTTCCAAGGATGTCTGTCACCTGACAACGACCAAACTAGAAGTGGCAAAGAGTTAAGTCTAACTGCTGTACCATCTGTTGCCTGATGTGTAAAAGACATTTTGATCTTTATTGCTAGGATGCAGCACTTGGGGACAATTTCCAAACAGCCCTTCTCGTTAAAGCATTCTGATTTTCCACACATAAAGCATATTTCACACACACAGAATGTGGCTATTATAAAACTGCACGAGTGAAAGATCGTGTGCAAGAATGTGTTAACAAGAGCACACAGTTTTGCACATTATGCAAGTCAGAGCTTCCAAAACTGTGGGTCATAACCCCTCATATAGGATCACATAACCCATAACCTGACCGGGTGCTCTGCAAGATGTCAGTGTCCTGCGCTGACTGGGGGTGGGGGAGAGAAATCTCACATTTTCTGCAGCTGTGCAAATTGGAGTCATGCCACAGAAAGATTGGTGAGCGCTGATATAGCTATTCCCAATGCACTGTTGGGACGTATAATCATTCATATTTGTACCTGGCTTTAGAGCATGTGTAAGTCTGCATGCTGCCATGAATAAAAAGGCATATGCCCTTAGACTAGGCATGTTTTTGCAAATTTGTGCAGGTTCCTTATTATAAAATTGTTCCCAAACTACAAGGGTGGTCTTAATGCCCCTATTTTCCATATTGTTTCTCCCTGAAGAAAAGCAGGTGGAAAGTATGCATGTTAAAAAAAAAAGCACACGAACAACAAAAAGTCACCTTGTACTTTGCACCTACTATTTGAATGACAGCGGGGAGGTTCACCACTTTCCTCCACCAACCTAAATATGTCCATGTGAATGCCTCTTTTTAATGCAGTTAGGGAACTCATGAATACTTTTAGCTGCATTTAAGCAAGGCAGTTTTTTTAAAAAGTCAGCCCGTTTTACCAGGTGAAGACCTAGTTACCCAGGTAAACATCATTGAAACTGCTCCCTTTAAAAAGTACCAATTCTAGCTAGAATACTCCAATACCATTTTTTCTTTCTTGTGTCTATAGGTCATCTTTTGGTCTCTCTCGATATTCTCAGATGAGACAGATTATGAAGCTTAGGAAGAAATTCTTCCTTCATATGAAACAAGTCATTGAAAATGGAAGCAACTTAAAAGTCCCCATTGAAGTGTATAATTAGCCATTAGGGAACACATTTACCTTTTTAAAAGCCCCATACCTTTTACAAAATTTGAGAGTAAAAACACGGTTGTATGATACCTTGCCATTCTGTAGACTGCAGAAAATGGGTATGCAGGTTCTAAATAGATCCAAATAAGGAATTAATACAGCTTAATTTTGAATACATACTTTTACTTTAGATTATAATTGGTTTATGGAAAACTTGACTAACCTGCTAATTATATTTCTTTGGAATATCACCAGACCAGTCCAGAACCTGTGGTTATGCCCATCTACCAGCAGATGGAGATAGAGAAATAAAGTCCTGTGTGCTTTGCTTCATAAGAGTGCTGTGGTTAGGTCTGCAGTATTTTGAATAACCACACAATCCAGTGAATACGCCAGTTGTGTTCGTCCCTCTTAATTCTGATGAATAGTTTTTAGGGCTGAAAGTTAAATCGCACTTAATTCTGCAATCAATGCATTAATCGTGATTTATTTTAAAAAAATCATGTTGTAGCATCTCCTATCTCTTCTGCTCTCTTCCATGTCTCACTCCTGTCCTCAGAGCAATCTGGCAACTTTCCTTCCAACCGCAATTCAGTTATCACCCTCCACCAGTGCCAGTCTACCTTAAAGGTGGTCTTCTGTTGGTCCCTGGCAGCTGCAGCATTGCACACACATTGCCTGCAGCCTGGTCCAAAGCTTTCCCTCTGGCTTGTCCCGTCTCATGTCACTTTCAGTTTCTGCATGTGCAGATGGGTCAGAGGGAAAGCTTTGGACCAGGCCTCAGGCAGGTTGCCACTGCCAAGGACAGGCCTATTACTGGCTAAATCCAGAGGTCTCTATTCCATCCTCATTCTTCTTGATCTTTCCGCTGCTTTTGACACTGTCTCACAGCATACTCCTCGCTACCCTGAACTCACTTGGATTCCAGGGCTCTGTCCTTTCTTGGTTCTCTTCCTACCTCTCCCTCCGCACCTTCAGTGTTCACTCTGGTGGATCCTCTTCTACTTCTATCCCTCTGCCTGCCGGCGTACCTCAGGGTTCTGTTCTTGGTCCCCTCCTCTTTGCTATCTACACTTCTTCCCTTGGTTCATTAATCTCATCCCATGGCTTTTCCTACCATCTTTATGCTGATGACTCCCAAATCTACCTTTCTACCCCTGATATCTCACCTTGCATCCAAACCAAAGTTTCAGCGTGCTTGTCTGACATTGCTGTCTGGATGTCTCAACGCCACCTGAAATTAAACATGACCAAAACCGAGCTTCTCATTTTTCCCCCCAAACCCACCTCCCCACTCCCCCCGTTTTCTGTTTCTGTTGATGGCTCTCTCATTCTCCCTGTCTCCTCAGCTCGAAACCTTGGGGTCATCTTTGACTCTTCTCTCTCCTTCTCTGATCATATCCAGCAGATCGCCAAGACCTGTCGTTTCTTTCTTTACAACATCCGTAAAATCCGCCCCTTTCTTTCTGAGCACTCCACCAAAACCCTCATCAACACCCTTGTCACCTCTCGTTTAGACTACTGCAATCTGCTTCTTGCTGGCCTCCCACTTAGTCACCTCTCCCCCCTCCAATCGGTTCAAAACTCTGCTGCCCGTCTTGTCTTCCACCAGGGTCGCTTTACTCATACTACCCCTCTCCTCAAGTCGCTTCACTGGCTCCCTATCCGTTTTCGTATCCTGTTCAAACTTCTTCTACTAACCTATAAATGTACTCACTCTGCTGCTCACCAGTATCTCTCCACACTCATCCTTCCCTACACCCCTTCCCGTGCACTCCGCTCCATGGATAAATCCTTCTTATCTGTTCCCTTCTCCACTACTGCCAACTCCAGACTTCACGCCTTCTGTCTCGCTGCACCCTACGCCTGGAATAAACTTCCTGAGCCCCTACGTCTTGCCCCATCCTTGGCCACCTTTAAATCTAGACTGAAAGCCCACCTCTTTGACATTGCTTTTGACTCGTAACCACTCGCCTCCACCTACCCTCCTCTCCTCCTTCCTGTACACATTAATTGATTTGATTACTTTATTTTTTTTTGTCTATTAGATTGTAAGCTCTTTGAGCAGGGACTGTCTTTCTTCTATGTTTGTGCAGCGCTGCGTACGCCTTGTAGCGCTATAGAAATGCTAAATAGTAGTAGTAGGCCAGCGGGAGGGCGGGCAGGTGGATTGAAAGGAGGGCAGGTGCCACACCCTGAGTGTGGAGAGGTAAGTCAACAGAACTAGAACGGCTAGTGATGGAAGCTATGACCAAGGAGATGAGTTTCAGCAACTATGAGAAGAGCTTGCTCACCACCAAGTTTGTGTCACTGCTCATGGTGGTGGGGGGGGGGAGGGGAGGGTTAGAGGGAGTAGAGAGAATGCACCTGAAGAAAGAAGGAAGGAAGGAAAGAAGAGAAAGGGAGAGATGTTGGATCTGGTGGCGGAAGGGAGGGATATTGTCAGGCCTTTAGGGAAGGCATTTGATATACCACCTTTGTGGTTTCAATCAAAGTGGTTTACATTTTATATACAGGTACTTATTTTGTACATGAGGCAATGGATGGTTAAGTCACAAGGAACTGCAGTGGGAAATTAATAAAAATACATTTAATTGAAAAGTAGCACTAATTTTATTTTTTGCTTTTATTAAACAGAAGGACTAACTGCAAAATTGAGACAACAAGAGAACAGTGAACTGCCAATAAAAATTTCAGCTGAACAGGATAGGATAGGAATCTGAACTGGTCTGGTGAGAGTCAAGGAAAGAAAATGACCAAGTAAGCCTTAATTTTTCCTTATCTTCAGACCACTCCAGAACCTGTGGGTTATAGCAAAGCAATTCTTAAAATGGGAGGGATTCCACAACCCTTGCTTTAAGTACCTTGGCTCCAAATGGAGCTTCTGCTCTTTCAGCCACATCCACTCTGTAGCACTTAGCTTAACAAATGTACGCAGAAGACCAGATCGCTGCTCTGCAAGAACACCTGGTGCCACCACATGTAGTTCTGGCCAAGAAGTGCGAGTTCTCAAACCTTTAGTAGCTTGTTTACCTTTTGAGAACGTAAGCTGAAGAAATAGTTTCCTTGACCCATCATGAAAAAGTAGCCTCGGGAGGCTGTCTGACCCTTCCTTATTCCTCCAAAAAGAACAAAATTCTAAATTGTGAAGCCATAGACCTAACCTTTTCTGAGAATGTTCTGGAGATTACTGACTGGGAATCTCTCTGAACCAGGCAACACCTCTTTTGCCAAAAGTATCCCCACGCTCTCCCCCAGGGATCCTAGTGTCCTGCCCTCCCCGAGCTGCCATTATAGGATATGTACTGTGGAGCTTCAAAACAAGTTCTGAAGAAAAATGGCACCCCTGCTCCGAGGGGGTGGTGGTCCTAGTCAGTAATGGTACTCCCCAAGAACCCATAATAACCGAACTCTGAAACAATGCATCCTCCATATTACTCTGCCTTGAATCCTTGAACCAATAGCGGGAAGAGTTAAAATAGTCACCACTCCTGCTCTTTCAGGGTTTACAGAATGAGACTGCAATGTCAACAATGGCAACACACTGAACTTCAAATGCATCTGAGCCTGCTCCTGACTCATGGGAACCGAAAGGAAGGGAGGAGGAGTGACAAACGCTATACTACTCTACTGAGCTGCAGCTATCTCCACAGCAAGTGCAGCACTTTGCTCTCTCAGCTGGAGCCTCCATCTAGGCCTACAAATCTAGTTGTGGTAATTTGTTCGAGCCATGTAGAGCAAAGCTACCTAAGACTGTGCCAGAGAATAAATCAACTGCCGCTTGAAAGGGTTAAGTACAGTGCACAGCTCCTCACATTCTAATACAAAAGATCTGCTCGAGTTCCCTAAAGACAGTGCCAGCTACAAGGAGAACCTTACTCACTGCAAAAGTATTTAGCTGACCTGTTTAAAAATAAAAAAATAGAAAAAAAAAGGCCATTTTTATGTCTGGAATTTAAAAAATGGCCTTAGCACACAGGAAAAACCTCCACAAAGGCACACTAAGGTCACTTTTTGCCCAAGTTTAGTAAAACAGTCCCTTAATAAATTATTTATGAAACTTCAAAATTTAAATCAAATTATACAAGGAAACTGACTTATAAGCTTCTTGTATTTTTTTTTGCCATTTCCTCCAGTCTGGTTGAGGATCAAAAGTCTCACTCAAATTAAAGGGAAGATGGCCGCTACCAAGAGGTCACGGAGCAGTCTAGTTCCGTGACCCTGGCCGATAAAAATCGGCTAGAAGCGAGCTGCGCGACCCCCAGACCCCGGACGGACCAGCGAATTGAAGGTTGACTGCATCCGAACCTAACTGACGGGAGACAGTCTCACCTGAGGATCCCACGGCCGTCCTATCCAAGTTGCGTTGCTGTTCAGGGCCACAGGCCAGGACGCGGAGAGCTGCTGGAGGTAGGCCGCGACTCCCTCTATGCCCAGGAGGCCTGGCAACACATTGCCGCGCCATTAGGCAGCGACTCCCTCTCCGCCCGGGAGGCCTGGCGAAGCATTGCTGCGTCGGTGCCCAACAGCTCCCTCAGAGTTCACCAGGAGAACACGGACTGCTCTGGCTGCTGTGCCAGAGGGTCAGACGGAGACGCTGCAGGATGAACCTCCCACCGACCTCCTCCAAAGACGGACCGCTGAAAGCCTCCAGATGCCGATCGCAGATCTTCCCGGTTCCCACTGCTAGAAAACAACAGTGTGATTACTGGACCTCGGCACCACCTCCACCGCTGGTAACGCCGACCGGACAGAGCGGAGGTGAGAGGAAGAGCCAAGCGTGTGCGGTGCATGCAGGGGTGGCTGTGCAACGGAAACAGCCATAGTAGCAACACGTGGGACAAGAGTGACTAGGACCCGGTGTCCCGAGCCACATATGCTGGCTGCCGCAGGGGGGGCAGCTTTGTGCCCACTGGGGAGCGATACAAGCCTTTGCATCTGGGAGCATATGGAAAGGACCTGCAACAGGAGTAAAGCACAGGCTTGGTGCTTTCCATGGATCCAATTGACCCTGGAACCCCAAATTATCCCTCTGAACACCTATGAGTTAAAAAAACAAAAAAAAAACCCAAAAACATTCATCCACCAAAATAATCCCTCAGACATATTTCCAAGCGATTCAGGAATACTCTAACATGCCAATGATCACCCAATGATATTGACTCATCACAGCGAAAGTAATCAACTGTTGGAGACAACTGAAGGAACGAACCCTCACAAAGAACTATCCCCCCTCCCACTTGAACACGGTCCATCAGCAGCCAAACCGAATTGACCTAAAATGAATAACGTCAAAATACTTCTATCTACTCCCTATTTATGGTCCACCTAACATTAACCATCCCACTCGAAGAAAATAACATCATACCCATACTACATTATCACCACAGACTGACCAATTACGTTACTCTTCAACAAAATGACAACACCCATAACAGAGAAAAAATTCCAACGTGGACAACACCAACAGAACCAACAGAACCAACAGAACGGAAAGAAAAGTCATACCAAACACACATTCATAAAGAAACGACAACTAACAAAAATTCACATAACACCAAACATAGAAGCCCCATACCAAAAAACTCAAGTGGGTTATATCAACGCCAGATCCGTTGTAAACAAAACAACTATAATAAAAAGACTGGATCACGTCAGAAACCCTTGACCTAATCTTCATCAGTGAAACCTGGATCCACGATCAAAAAGACCCCATAATCCTTGACCTATGCCTGCCAGGATACAAAATTATTCACTGGACAAGAAGGGAAGAGAGAGGTGGAGGCATAGCACTAATATAGCGATCCCACTTTACAACCGAAACCACTGCCGAGTCAATAACAAACCAACTTGAAATTGCCTCAATCAGAATACATAGCAAATCCCTGCTTGATCACCTGAAATGCATCTTGTTTTACAGACCACCAGGTAACTGGAATGAAAGCCAGCCAACCTTCATGGACTTCATTTCAAACACTTGCGCAACCAACTCAAAACATTCTAATACTAGGAGACATCAACCATCACCTAGAAGACTCAAACTCCACCAACACAAGAGAATGCAAGGATTTCCTACAATTATGGGATCTCAAATGGCCACACATGTAAGCAACCCACGTCAAAGGGCACACATTTGACCTTATCTCACACAAATTGGCCACAGACCAAAACCTACATGGACAGAACCATGGACCGATCACTACAAACTAAACCTATCACTAAACTGGAGGAGGAAGGGCTCACGCCATACACAAGAACACACAACCTACAACACAAGAGGCCAAATAGACCCGAAGACATTCTGGCAACAAATATACGATAACGAATGGACAACATAAACTGACTCTATACACTACCTCACCAACTGGAACAAAAGATGTAGAAGCATACTAGACGACATAGTACCCTTACAAACAAGCACATCATGAAGACATATCACGATACCATGGTTCAACGACGAACTGAAAAATCTAAAAACACAATCCAGGCAACTCGAAAGAGCAAGGAAAAAAATAAAAGACGAACACATGTTCAACGCTTGGAAACAAGTAGAAAGAAAATACAAATACGCAACAAGACAGGTCAAAAGGGCATAACACAGAACCAAAATAGGACCAGATTACAAAGACACAAAGAAACTACACCAACTCGTAAACAAACTACTAGACACCACCTTGATCACCACAACCAACACAGACATCCCATCCGCAGACAAGCTTGCTAAATACTTCAATGAAAAAATTGCAAACCTGTGCAACACATTCCCTCTTGACAATACTAACATCGATGACTTCATCGACGGTCTGGACCCAACTCCCGGAGAATACCCAGCGGATCGAATTTGGTCAAACTTCACTCTCCTCACCACCAAAACAGTTATCCATGCGATTCATAAGTTCTCCGGTACCCATTGCAAACTGGATACGTGCCCCAACTATCTATTAAAATCCGCCCCCGACCGCTTCATAACAGACCTTACATCCCACCTAAACTACTTACTCCAACAAGGTCTCTTTCCTAAGGAAAATGGCAACATTTTACTCACCCCAATTCCCAAAGACACCAAGAAAAATCCAAGTGAACTCACCAATTACTGCCCAGTATTCACCAAACAACTCGGTGAATACATAAACAAATTCTCAATCCTACACGAATCACAATCAGGATTTCGTCCCCTCCATAGCACTGAAACAGTACTCACAACTCTCCTGGCCAAATTCAAGCAGGAAATAGCAATAGGCAATAGTATACTTCTCCTTCTCCTTCAATTCGACATGTCTAGTGCTTTCAACATGGTAAACCACAATATACTAATTAGACTCCTAGACTACTACGGCATTGGTGGAATATACTAAGCTGGATCAAGGGCTTCCTAACCACGAGAACATACCAAGTGAAATCTAAATCAAACATATAATCACCATGGAAATCTGACAACAGAGTACCTCAAGGATTACCACTATCACCGACCCTCTTCAACCTAATGATGACACCACTAGCCAAGTCCTTATCCAATCAAGGCCTCAACCCTTTCATCTATGCACACGACATCACAATATACATACCTTATAAACACGACCTGACAGAAATCACAAATGAAATCAAGCTCAGCCTAAACATCATGAACTCATGGGCAAAATGCATTCCAACTAAAACTCAATACCGACAAAAAACACACAGTCTCATCCTCTCATCCCAATACAATACGTACAAACCCACAAATTTAAGCATACCACTACACCCTCCCTATCTCAGACAGCCTAAAAATCCACGGCGTTACTATCGACCGTAACCTCACACTCGAGAGCCATGTTAACTCTATGTTTCCCTCAATGTGGAAACTCAAACGCTTGAAACCATACTTTCCGAGGGAAATATATCGCAGCTTGATACAAATCAATGGTACTAAGCCATGCAGACTACTGCAATGGACTCTACGCGGGATGCAAAGAACAACTCATTAAGAAACTACAAACCACACAAAACACAGCAGCCAGGCTTATTTTTGGTAAATTGCAATTCAAAAGCACCACACCCCTCCGAGAAAAACTACACTGGCTACCAATCAAAGAACGTATTACTTTCAAAATCTGCACCCTGGTCCATAAAATTATCTACAGTGAAGCCCCGGGATATATGACCGACCTCATAGACCTACCAACAAGAAATGCAACCAGATCAACACGAACTTACCTAAATCTCCACTACCCAATCTGCAAAGGTCTCAAATACAAATCTACTTATGGATCCAATTTCTCCTACATAAGCACACAACTGTGGAACACACTACCAAAAGCCGTGAAAACAACGTACAACCACCTAAATTTCAGGAAATCAATAAAAACCTCTCTGTTCAAAAAGGCATATCCCACCGACCCAACTTAAGTGCCTAAACTTCACAACTCAACGAAACCAAAGCTTGTAACAGACTCTATATAACTCTTCCTCTTGTAATTCCCCAATGTGTCGGTAACACATGATCCTTATCCGACCACATTAACTCCTATCTGTTTCTATGCCAGAGTTGGCGAACGCCTATATGGTACAATATAAGCCACATTGAGCCTGCAAAAAGGTGGGAAAATGTGGGATACAAATTATCAAAATAAAAATAAAGCAAACAAAAAACATAAAACTAAAAGATTAGGAGCATCTGCCTATAAGCTACCCTGACTATTGCTTGAACCAGTTAGCTTAGTGGGGTTTAAAAAAAGGTTTGGATAACTTCCTAAAAGAAAAGTCCATAAGCCATTATTAAGATGGACTTGGGGAAAATCCACTGCTTATTTCTAGGATAAGCAGCATAAAATGTATTGTACTGTTTTGAGATCTTGCCAGGTACTTGTAACCTAGATTGGTCACTGTTGGAAACAGGATGCTGGGCTTGATGGACCGGTCTGTCCCGGTATGGCAACGCTTATATTCTTATGTATTATGTTTTTCACCCACTTGGTCTCAGAGTTATCCTTCTATATCCTGGACAATAATTTATCTTAGGAGAAACTGAAGCACATCATCCAACAGTGCAAGAAAGCACAGTTCAGCAATCCATTTCTTGATCTCGGTGCTTTTTTTGAACACTGAAACCACATTACTAGATTTTGCTAAGGTACGGACTTAACCTTAATTTGAAAGCGTTCCAAAATAGAGACTCTATAAAATGAAGATACATACCTGTAGCAGGTATTCTCCGAGGGCAGCAGGCTGATTATTCTCACCAATGGACAGCCCAGGAGACCGGAAAAACTTTAGAATGAGAAGTCTCTGGAACGCTCCGTCGCGAGGGCCGAGCGCACCGCTAATGCGCGAACGGCTTCTCACCCGTGACGCGAGCGTGAGACCCTCAGTTTAATAGATAGCAAACCAGAAACAAGAACAACTCCAAGGGGAGGAGGGCGGGTATGTGAGAATAATCAGCCTGCTGTCCTCGGAGAATACCTGCTACAGGTATGTATCTCTTTCTCCGAGGACAAGCAGGCTGATAATTCTCACCAATGGGGTATCCCTAGCCCCCAGGCTCACTCAAAACAATGAACATTGGTCAATTGGGCCTTGCAACGGCGAGGACATAACATAGATTGACCTAAAAGAAAAACAACTAAGTGAGAGTGCAGCTTGGGTGGAGGGTGGAGTTGGATTCTAAACCCCAAACAGATTCTGCAGCACCGACTGCCCAAACCGACTGTCAAGTCGGGTATCCTGCTGAAGGCAGTAGTGAGATGTGAATGTGTGGACAGATGACCACGTTGCAGCCTTGCAAATCTCGTCAATGGAGGCTGAGTTTAAGTGAGCCACTGACGCAGCCATGGCTCTAACATTGTGAGCCGTGACATGGCCCTACAGAGTCAGCCCAGCTTGGGCATAAGTGAAGGATATGCAATCTGCTAGCCAATTGGAGATTGTGTGTTTTCCAATGGCGATTCCCCTCCTGTTGGGATTAAAAGAAACAAACTGGGCTGTCTATAGGGCTTTGGCTGTTCCACGTAAAAGGCCAACGCTCTCTTACAGTCCAAGGTTTGCAACTTTCCTCACCAGGGTGGGTATGTGGATGGGGAAAAAATGTTGGCAAGACAATTGACTGGTTCAGATGGAACTCCAACACCACCTTCGGCAAGAACTTAGGGTGAGTGCGGAGGACTACTCTGTTATGATGAAACTTGATATAAGGTGCATGCACTACCAGGGCTTGGAGCTCACTGACTCTACGAGCTGAAGTAACAGCCACCAAGAAAATGACCTTCCAGGTCAAGTACTTCAGATGGCAGGAATTCAGTGGCTCAAAAGGAGCTTTCATCAGCTGGGTGAGAACAACGTTGAGATCCCATAACACTGGTGGAGGTTTGACAGGAGGCTTTGACAAAAGCAAATCTCTCATGAAGCGAACAACCAAAGGCTGTCCAGAGATAGGCTGACCTTCTACACGTTGATAGTAAGCACTGATTACACTAAGGTGAACTCTTACGGAGTTGGTCTTGAGACCAGACTCTGATAAGTGTAGAAGGTATTCAAGCAGGGTCCGTGTAGGACAAGAAAAAGGGTCTAGGGCCTTGCTATCACACCAGATGGCAAACCTCCTCCCCTTGAAAGAATAACACTTTTTCGTGGAATCTTTCCTGGAAGCAAGACTCAGGAGACACCCTCCGAAAGACCTAAGGAGGCCACTTCTAAGCTCTCAACATCCAGGCCGTGAGAGCCAGAGACTGGAGGATGGGATGTAGAAGTGACCCCTCGTTCTGGGTGATGAGGGTCAGAGAACACTCCAATCTTCAGGGTCCTTCGGAGGACAACTCCAGAAGAAGAAGGAACCAGATCTGATGGTGCTAAAAGGGTGCAATTAGAATCATGGTTCCACGGTCTTGCTTGAGTTTCAGCAAAGTCTTCCCTACTAGAGGTATGGGAGGATACGCATACAGAAGGCCTGTCCCCCAATGAAGGAGAACAGCATCTGATGCTAGTCTGTCGTGGGCCTGAAGTCTGGAACAGAATTCAGGGACTTTGTGATTGAACTGAGTGGCAAAAAGATTCACCGAGAGGGTGCCCCACGCTCGGAAGATCTTGCGGACAACGTCCATATTTAGTGACCACTCGTGAGGTTGCATGATCCTGCTCAACCTGTCAGCCAGACTGTTGTTTAGCCTGCCAGATACGTGGCCTGGAGAAACATGCCGTGTTGGTGAGCCCAAAGCCACATCCGGACGGCTTCCTGACACAGAGGGCGAGATCTGGTGCCCCCCTGCTTGTTGATGTAATACATTGCAACCTGATTGTCTGTCTGAATTAGAATGATTTGGTTGGACAGCCAATCTCTGAAAGCCTTGAGAGCGTTCCAGATCGCTCGTAATTCCAGGAGATTGATCTGAAGACCTTTTTCCTGAAAGGACCAAGCTCCTTGAGTGTGAAGCCCATCTACATGAGCTCCCCATCCCAGGAGGGATGCATCCGTCGTCAGTACTTTTTGTGGCTGAGGAATTTGGAATGGACGTCCCAAGGTCAAATTGGATCGAATGGTCCACCACTGAAGGGAACTGCAAAATTCGGTGGAGAGGCGGATCACATCCTCTAGACATCCCGTGGCCTGGCACCACTGGGAAGCTAGGGTCCATTGAGCTGATCTCATATGTAGGCGTGCCAAGGGAGTTACATGAACTGTAGAAGCCATGTGCCCTAAGAGTCTCAACATCTGCCGAGCTGTGATCTGTTGAGACGCTCGAGCCAAAGACACTAGGGCCAGGAGATTGTTTGCCCTTACCTGGGGAAGATAAGCTCGAGATGTCTGTGTGTCGAACAGAGCTCCAAAGAACTCCAATTTTTGATCCGGGACAAGATGGGACTTGGGATAATTTATCATGAAGCCCAGAAGTTCTAGCACTCGAATAGTCATCCGCATGGACCGTAGAGTGCCTGCCTCCGAGGTGCTCTTCACCAGCCAATCGTCAAGATAAGGGAACACATGCACTCCCAGTCTGCGTAGCGATGCTGCGACAACTGCCAGGCATTTTGTGAAAACCCTGGGCGCAGACGCAAGACCAAAGGGCAGTACACAATACTGAAAGTGCCGAGTTCCCAACTGAAATCGAAGATACTTCCTGTGAGCTGGGAGTATTGAGATGTGGGTATAGGCATCCTTTAAGTCCAGAGAGCATAGCCAATCATTCTCCTGAATCATGGGAAGAAGGGTGCCCAGGGAAACCATCCTGAATTTTTCTCGGACTAGGAATTTGTTCAGGGCCCTTAAGTCTAGGATGGGACGCATCCCCGTTTTCTTTTGCACAAGTACCTGAAATAGAATCCCAGCCCTTCTTCCCCTGGAACGGGTTCGACCGCATTGGCCCTTAGAAGGGCAGAGAGTTCCTCTGCAAGTACCTGCTTGTGCTGGGAGCTGAAGGACTGAGCTCCCGGTGGGCAATTTGGAGGCCTGGATTCCAGATTGAGAGTGTATCCTAACCAGACAATTTGAAAAACCCACCTGTCAGAGGTTATAAGAGGCCACCTTTGGTGAAAAAATATCAACCTCCCCCCGACCGGCAAGCTGTCCGGCACGGACACTTGTGAGGCTATGCTGCACTGGAGCCAGTCAAAAGCCCGTCCCTTGCTTTTGCTGGGGAGCCCTAGGGGCCTTAGGCACACGCCGCTGACGGGAACGAGCGTGCTGGGACTGAGCCTGGGTAGGCTGCCGAGAAGCAGGAGTGTACCTACGCCTGTTGTAGGAATAGGGAGCACTCCTCCTTCCTCCAAAAAACCTCCTGGATGAGGAGGTGGTAGCAGAAGACGCCAGGCGGGAGAGAGAATCCGTAGCATCATGGTGCTTTTTGATCTGATCGACCATGACTTCTACTTTTTCTCCAAAAATATTATCCCCCCCGGCAAGGAACATCTGCCATCTGATGCTGGGTCTTATGATCCAGGTCAGAGACACGCAGCCATGAGAGTCTGCGCATCACTATACCTTGAGCAGCTACTTGGGATGCCACATCAAAAGTGTCGTAAGTACCCCTGGCCAGGAATTTGTGACACGCCTTCTGCTGCCTGACCACCTGGTGAAAAGGTTCGGCGAGCTCCAAAGGAAGTGCTTCAACCAAACTAGACAGTTGCCTCACCGAGTTCCACAAGTGGATGCTCGTGTAGAGCTGGTAAGTTTGGATCTTGGTGGCGAGCATAGCAGCCTGATATGTTTCCCTCCTAAAATAATCCAAGGTCCTAGACTCTCTGCCTGGGGGCGCCGAGGCATAGTCTCTAGTACTCTTGGCTCTTCTGACAGCAGAGTCCACCACCATGGAATAGTGAGGAAGTTGGGCCTTCACCATTACAGGCTCTCCATGGACTCTGTACTGGTACTTGGATTTTTTGGGGACCACTGGGCTAGAAAGAGGGAACGACCAATTTCGCATAAGCACCTGAGCGTGTTATGCAAGGGGGCCATTGCAACCTCAGCAGGTGGAGAAGGATAATCCAAGACCTCGAGCATCTCGGCCCTGGGCTCATCCACAACCTCCATAGGGAATGGAATGTCCTTAGACATTTACCGAACAAAAGATGAAAAAGAAAGACTCTCAGGCAGAGACATCCTTCTTTCAATTGGCGGAGTAGGATCAGAGGGGACCCCATATGACTCTTCCTCCGAAAAGTATCTGGGGTCTTCCTCCTCTTCCCACGAGAACTCTTCATCGGTATCGGACAAAAGCTCCCTAAGAGCAGCCCGAACCCGAGCCTGTCTCGACGTAGAGGAACAAAGACCTCATGAGGGATGCTGAGAAGTCGATCCCTGCCTGGACTCCGGCGAAGCTTCCTCCACCGACATCGAGGGGGAATCGACCCGGGTGGCGGCCGACGCTGGTACCTCAAGTGGCACCAAAGACGGGGACCTCACCACAGGTGATGGCCCAGATGCTGCCTCGCAGTCGTTACAGAAGGCGCAAGCACCCCCGACACCGAAGCAGATTGGCGCAGCAATCCCTCGAGAAGCTCTGGAAGAAGGGCTCTGATACGTTCGTCGAGAGCTTCCATCGGAAAAGGCTGGGGGACCAGTGCAGGAGTCGGTGGAAGAATCTGAGGGGGCTCGAGAGCCGGTACCAGGCTGCCAGATGACCGACGCATCGGCACTTCATGTATGGAGGGTGAGCGGTCCTCCTGCTGCCGACGCTTCTAGGGTGCCGACTCCCTCGGCTCCCTGGAGCTCTCGGTACCGTGCATGGAAGGAGAACGATGACGGTGCTTCTTAGCCTTCACTCGACGCCCGTCATCGAGACTCCTCGGTACCAAACAGGACGTGGAATCCTCACACATCCTCGGGGACGGGTCCGACGAAGGTCGGTCCTGGGGGGCCTGCATAGCAGTAGGCCTCGAGATAGGTGGAGATCCACTCGATGCCTCCCTGCTCCCAGCACAATGCGGTCGTTCGGCAGCCATTTCCTGGACTCTCAATTTCGCTGCTTCCCTTGACGTCGATGCCGCCGACCTCGGTACCGATGTCAATGCCGACGTTGAAGGACCAGACCGATCAGCAAAACGTTTCTCATGTTGAGCCTCCCGAGCCACTTGGGTCCGTTTCTTCATCAAAAGACACAGCTTACAGGCAGCTGGCAGATGGTCGGGCCCAAGGCACTGGAGACACTACGCGTGGGGGTCGGTACCCAAGATGGTCCGGTTGCAGCGAGTACAACGTTTGAAGCCACTGGGAGTCCTTGATGACAAGGACGGAAAAACAGCGGCTGCAAAATTAAAAGACTCGATCGGGCCAAATAAAAAGGCACAAAAAGGAAAAAATGACCCAGCCGAGCAGCCGCGACGAAAAAAGAAGGAAACTTTAAAAGGTGAAAAAAAACTAAGAAAATAAAGGAAAACTACTTTTTTTTTAACATTTGAAGAATACTAAAGTTTAAGTGAAAGAAGAAAAAAGGGGAAGTGGTAAACGCTAAAATCGATCTCCTGAGCCGAAAAAAGCGCAGTCAAAAAAGACGAACACTCTAGATCATGGGTCAAAAAGAACTGAGGGTCTCACGCTCGCATCACGGGAAGCTGATCGCGCATGTGCGGTGCGCTGGGCCCTCGCGACGGAGCGTTCCAGAGACTTCACATTTGTTCTAAAGTTTTTCCAGTCTCCTGGGCCGTTGCGGACGACGACCCATTGGTGAGAATTATTAGCCTGCTTGTCCTCGAAGAATTATCTCTTTCAATTCTAACAATCAGTCTTTAGTAAAGATGGGCATTCAGTTTGCTCCTACCTGATTTCCTCATTCCAATGGAATATCTTTCGTGGTCCCATAATCCTCTTTCCCCCTTTCTCCTCATCATCCTGTTCCTCAGAGCACACTCTGTCTCGAAGCTCCTTATCTTTCCCCTCTTCCAACAACCTGAAAAAATAGTACATTTTAATTAAAGCATGTTACAACTTTGATAGAGGGAGGTAAGATAAAAAGCAAGATGGGCATGGGAAATTCAGGAAAAGGATACAAATAAATATCCAAGAAGGAGAGGGAATGGGAAGAAAACTAAGACCATAGGAAAGAAACAAGGGAGAAGACGACAGAAAATAGCAAAATGAGGTAAGGGAGAAGGAGCCAATACTGGAGATTAACAGTATAAAAGAGGCAGATGGTAGAGTAAAGTAAGCACTGGAATATGAAGAGACAGAGGGAGGAAGGATTATAATACAAATCTACCACAAAGATGAAAGAAGGAACATGAATAATACTGGGGGGGGGGGGGGGGGGGGGGGGGCAGATGTGACACATTGTTCTGCAGAACAGATCACATGGAGGGTAGAAATATGGAATAAAAGGGGAACAAACCAAATATATGGACAGTAAAACACCAGCACTTACTTGACAAACTTAGCCTGTGTGTGAGCTTGGCACTCCTCCTGGTATTTATTCATCTGCCCTGGCATTGCTCTGCAAATTGCATCCTTTAATTTCTGCAGGGGCTCTTTTAGACAATCACCCTAAACACAGTGATAAAATAGAGAGTAAGATCAAACACTCTCAGTGCTGTATTCTCTATCGGACAGATGCCTATATACAGATTCTGTGTTCCAATCCAAGCTTATTTGCTCTTGCAAATACAGTCTGCAACCAAACTTCATTCTGTTGCTCAGCACATACTCAAGACACACCATAAGCATTCTGCTCTGCTTCAGATCTGCATGGCTTCCTGAGGCTCACTGAAAGATTGTTGTGAAAAGCAGGGCTCAGAACTTAGGCCACAATATAAGAAACAAACAGGAAGCTCCTCAAACAGAACTGCCCAGGGTCGGTCTTAGCAACTGTGGGACCCTGTGCAGACCAGTTTGCTGGGGCCCCCAGCCCCGCCCCTTGTTGACAAGATATGTTTTAAACATTCTTTTATTTCAAATACTACTACTTAACATTTCTAAAGCGCTACCCGGGTTACGCAGCGCTGTACAATTTAACAAAGAAGGACAGTCCCTGCTCAAAGGAGCTTACAATCTAAAGGAAAAAATAAACACAAATCAAGCAAAACTTGTATACAAAAACTAATTCAAACATGAAAAATGCTATACTAGGAAACCTTTGGGTTTAAAAAGCAAAACCATGTGCACGTAAGGACTAGATAAATGAATTAAAACAAATCCCCTTAATATGTAATACTTGGTAGCAATAATGAAACAGTGATTAAATATTCAGATAGCAAGCAGCCTGAGCCAACAGATTTATTTTCCACTGAACATAATTAACTTTGTATGAACTTGGCTGCTAATAGTGTGCTGAACTGGACAATGTTGGCACATTTAGCCACACCTGTTTACCAGTCATGGCGCATATAAATAGTAATCATTGAAAATATTACACCAGTACAGAAGAAAAATAACTTTTTTTTCATTATAAATAATTTCTCTAAGCTGTTACAGCTCCAGTATACCCCCAAATGACACAAATCAAATTAGCATACAGATTCTGTATACAGCAGAATACCAGAAAAACAGAACATTACTATATATTGCAAAAGTAAGACAGCAGATGTAAATTCTCAAATTGGACATATTCCAAACACTAAAATGAAAATAAAATGATTTTTTCTACTTTTGTCTTGTGACTTTGTTTTTCTGATCATGTTGGTCCCAGTCTCGGATTCTGCTACTCTCTATCTGCTCCCTTAACTCCACTTCCAGGGCTTCCTTTCCATTTATTTCTTTACTTTCCTCCTTTCTTCTTCATTTTTTGCCCTACATCCATAGGTAAAAGCTGGGTCCTCCGCAGACTTGACTGGAGAAGGTATAGAGTGGATCCAACTTTTGCCTATTTTCTCCAGCCATGTGCAGTTTTTCTCCTCTTTTCCCTTTCCCTCATCTCCATCAGTATGCTTCCCCTTCCTCTCTCTTCCCTCTCCTCCAGCCATGTCCAGCATTTCTCCTCTCTCACCTCCCCTCCATCCATGTTCATCTCACTTCATCTCATGTCCTCTCTCTTCTCTCCCCCCTCCATCCATATCCAGCATTTCGACTCTCCCCTCTCCTCCATCCGTGTCCAGAATTTCTCCTCTCCCCTCCATCCATGGGCATCTCCTTCCTGTCTTCCCTCACTTCCATCCATGTCCAGCATTTCTCCTGCCCTCCCCTCCATCCATTCATAGCAACTCTCCTCTCTCCCCTGCCCTCCCTACCCATCCATGTCCAGCAATTCTCCTCTGCCCTCCCCCCATCTATGTCCAGTGATTCTTTTTTGCCCCGTCTTCCACTCTCATCCACATCCAGCGATTCTCCTCTGTCCCCTGCCCTCCCATCCCATCCATATCCAGCGATTCTCCTCTGCCCTCCCCTCCATGTCCAGTGACTCACCCGCCCCAGCCCCCAACTTAACTTATCCCCTTTTCAGCCGAGTTTCAGGTCCCAACCCCAGCCCCATCTGTGCCCTCAGTTTTCCTCAGCTGCTTTCCTTCCAGCCACCCTGCGTTTAAAAAGTTGTAGTGGTGGCAGCGGCAGCGAAAAAGCAGGCTTGCCTCTAGCCTTTAAGCCTTCCCTTCTTTCTCAGTGTGCACTGTGCCGCCTTCGCGGAAACCGGAAACAGGAAATTGCATCAGTGCACGCTGAGAGAGAAGGGAAGGCTTAAAGGCTAGAGGTGAGCCTGTTTTTTCGCTGCCGCCGCTACGACTTTTTTAACGCAGGGCAGCTGGAAGGAAAGCATCTGAGCAACAATATGGCAGGGAGCGACAGGAAACGCCGCGGGGCCCCTGGAGGGGCAAGATCCTGTGCAACCACTCCTGTCGCCCCTGCCCTGGAACTGCCCATTTCTGGCAGTTACGAGTGTTGCACTTCCTTCAGCCACTGACTGGCTCCGTCTTACCCTCACCACTAAAGCATTCACCCTTTTGTGGTCTTTCTAAGATCAGTATGCACTTTCAGCAACCCCATGTCAATAAACTGCTAGTACTATCTCCAGTGACAAGCAACCATGAAGTAGTTTGGTTGCTATGTTAATCCACTTTAAAGATTAATAAAACAAAACAGATTAGGATACCCTTGTTATTGGGCCAAATACATTTTTTGAATAGTTTTTCAAAAGCAGAACCACCTTCGAGTCAGGCCAGCATGTGCAAAAATGACAATATCAGAAAACAGAGAAACAGTCCAATGACAATCTCAAGGGGAAAAGTAGACGTAGAGGAGTGGGAGTGAGAAACAGAAACAGGAAAAGATGAATGGGTGATAAGAAGATGCCAGTGTAGCGTAGTTTTATGATGTATAATAGGACATTAAAAGGTCTGAGGTTTTTAAAATCATTTCTTGATGGTATTGAAATATTATATTTGAGAAATACTCCCCCTTTCAAGACCCTAATGAAGTACATTGAGACTTTCAGCTACCATTTTGAGCCTGTCTCACCCTAGACCACCAGGACCTTGTTATGGTAGGCTGGGGGTCTTCGAAGGTCACAGTGGTCAGTGATAGTTTCAAATTGCTCTTAACATTTATATTTGATATACAGTGATACCTCGGTTTTGGTTGATAATCTGTCCGAAAACAATCAATGAAAACCGAAACAGACAAAAACCGAGGCAATTATTTCCATAAGAATCAATGTAAATCCAATTAATTCGTTCTAGACACTTTCAAAATATATACCAAAAACACATTTTATAGAGAATAAATATAGTCCCATGATGGAGCTAAAGGGAAAGGATTAACTTATTAGCAAGGGAAACAACTTAACAGGGAAAATGTGATTTTATCTTGCATGCATTGCGTTAGACACGCGGGGTGATGCTCACACGAGAAACAACGCCACAATGAGCAGGAGAACGCATGGGTCGCCCACTGTTTTCGCAAAATTAGCAGTGAAAACCGAGGCAACCAATGAAATCAGAGAAATTTTTCACTGAAAAAAATCAACGAAAACCGAAACCGATGATAACCGAAGTCAACGAAAATCGAGGTTTCACTGTACCACCTTTCTGTCGTACAATCATTACATACAGGTACTTTCTCTGTCCCTACTGGGCTCACAATTCAAGCTTTGTATCTGGGGCAATGGAGGGTTAGGTGACTTGCCCAGAGTAACAAGGAGTTGCAGTGGGAATCAAACCCAGCTCCCCAGGTTCTCAGCCCACTGTACTTACTATTAGGCTATTCTTCCACTCAAAGTCAACAACACTAGTAGAAAGCATTGTAAAGAAAAAAATAACTCAACACAAACAGGCATAGTTTAATTGGTCAGAGTCAACACGGATTTAGCCAATGGAAATTTCTCACCAATCTGTTACATTTTTTTTGAAGATATGAATAAACGTGGATAAAGATGAGCCAGTAGACATAAGAGGTAATTCTATAACTGAGTGCCACAATTTAGGCACCCAGATGCTGGCCACTGAATGCTAATTTTGTAATGGAATCTGCCAATAGTAAATTGGCATCAACATGCCTACTTTTAAGCATGCATCTTATGCCATGTCAATAGCAGGTATAAGTGGGCATGCCTAAATGCAGCAATTTAGCGTGTAACTTACAGTATTCTCTAAATTACATGTATAAATGTTGGTCCTGCCCAGATCCTGCCCAAGCTTCTCCCCTACGAAAACTTTCTTACATATATGCACTGACTGTTCAGGTAGCAGATACCCACGTGATAGTATTCTATAAATTTACGTGCACAATCGGTGCATAAATTTACATGCCATATTACAGAATGATGGGGATAGTGTATTTAGATTTTCAGAAAGGTGAATTTGTGTGCTGAGCAAGATGGCTGCATAATCCAACTTCTCTACCCACCTCCAGCCTTTTTATACTGCATTCTTGCAGTCATCATGCTCAAGTGCACGGTTTTGCTCCTGAACATTATTTGGAACTCCTTCCTAGGCTCACTACTGTAAGAGTTCTCTCTTTTTCTACCCAGATTTGGATTGATGTTGAGCCTCACACTGCGGCTCCAGAATTGGGTAGGCCATGGTTTGCCGTCTATGACATTGACGGAGCGCTTTCCACATGCTGGCCTAGTTACCTAGAAGTGAAAATCCATGTTATCCTTTTTTTTTTTTTTTTTTTGGACGATGTGGATGGCTTCATGGAGTGTGAAAATTTTCCCCATGGCTCCTTATTTACGACATTGAGAGGCCATTTGAGCGAACGATGACTCAACCGGAGCTGCATGACTGCTTTTAGAAGAACGGCAGCTTACATCAAAGGCATCTTACCTAAGGATATTATGGCAAGTGGGTTTTCTCTCTTACTGAGTCTCTCTTGGAGGTCATGTTTCACCATGGCGTTTTAACGTACCGCCCTTAACTATCCTGTGCACAGACTATGCTGGCAAAAATGGCATTCTATTTATTTTATTTGTTGCATTTGTATCCCACATTTTCCCCACTTACTTGCAGGCTCAATGTGGCTTACATAGTACCGTAAAAGTGTTTGCCAATTCCGGTATAAACAAATACACAGTGATGTTGAGGTAGAATGAAGTTCGTAGAATTCTACACCTGTGCTGCTTGAAACACCCGACAAACTAGCCTGCACATATTTTCAAAGCTTCCCGACCAACACACTGTGTGAAACCTGCATAAACCTCCCCCCACCCCCCCCAAGTCTACTTCTCCAGATATTGAGTCTATATTAATAGATAGAAGCGCTTTAACCTTAGTAGAGCTCATCGCAATTGTGGACTTACAGTGTCTGTTTCTCCTGCCCTAATCTCCTTTTGCAACCATAACAACATAGTAAATGATGGCAGATAAAGACCTGTAAGGTCCATCCAGTCTGCACAACAAGATAAACTCATTTTACATGGTATGCAATACTTTATATGTATACCCGCAACTCAATCACACTGAGGTTTCCCATGAGTTTGAATTGTCTACTGCTTAACAATTACAGTCTGATTTCACTGTTGTGTTCTTAATTACTCCATACTGAGCAGACCATAAACTTCCACACTCTTAGCAGGTTTCCTAAGATGTCCTCTACCTTACTATGCATATTTCTTTTCTCACTTCCTGTGCTCAGACTGAATTTTCGCTCTAGCTTTTTCTTCCAAGGTTACATTTTATTTTTGCTGATACCACAGTGTGCAGGTGCATGAGAGTGTTTGTGCAGATGCATGACAGCAAGTATGCAATTGCGGGTGTGCGGGTGTGCAGTTGCAAGTGAGCATTTATGCATATCTGTGAATATCTTTTTAAAAATATATAGGTGTATCTGTGATTTCCCTCGCTACCAGATATTAGCTGATGCATTTGGGGTACATACATTGTACTTACAGTGTGTACTTATGTGATCTGGTTGTAACCATGTGTCAGTGTCCCACGTCAGTGTGATTTTACGCTCTGGCTTTAGCAATCAGTGACAGTGTTAAATAGTAGCTTATCCAATAACTTGCTCTTCCTTCTCCTTGAATTTATAACCGTTTCTGACTGAAATATATGCAATTAACGTCATTAGAACATAAGTATTGACATACTGGGACAGGTCCATCAAGCCCAGCATCCTGTTTCCAACAGTGACCAATCCAGCATTTTATGCTGCTTATCCTAGAAATAAGCAGTGGGTTTTCCCCAAGTCCATTTTTATAATGGCTTACAGACTTTTTAGGAAGTTATCCAAACCTTTTTTAAACCCTAAGCTAACTTCTTTTACTACATTCTCTGACAACGAATTCCACAGTTTAATTACATGTTGAAGGAAGAAATATTTTCTCCGATTCGTTTTAAAATTTACTACTTTGTAGCTTCATTGCATGCCCCCTAGTCTTACCCGTTGCACTCCATCATTATTTTATAGACCTCTATCATATCTCCCCTTAGCCGTCTTTTCTCCAAGCTGAAGAGCTCTAGCTGCTTTAGCCTTTCCTCATAGGGAAGTTGTCCCATCCCTTTTTATCATTTTCATTGCCCTTCTCTGTACCTTTTCTAATTCCACTATATTTTTTTTGAGATTCGGTGACCAGAATTGCATACAATAGTTGAGGTGCATTGCACCATGGAGTGATACAAAGGCATTATAATGTCCTCATTTTTTGTTTTCCATTCCTTTCCTAATACCTAACATTTTATTTGCTTTCTTAGCCGCTGCCCAGAGGGTTTCAACGTTATCATGACAATGCCTACATCCCTTTCCTGGTCGGTGACTCCTAATGTGGAACCTTGCATTATGCAACTATAATTCAGGCTCCTCTTTCCCACGTGCATCACTTTGCACTTGTTCACATTAAATGTCATCTGTTATTTAGATACCCAGTCTCATAAGGTCCTCTTGTAATTTTTCACAATCTTCTTGTGATTTAACAACGCTGAATAACTTTTGTGTCATCAGCAAATTTAATTACCTCACTAGTTACTCCCATCTCTAGATCATTTATAAATATGTTAAGCAGCGGTCCCAGCACAGACCCTTTGGGAACTCCACTATCTACCCTTCTCCATTGAGAATACTGACCATTTAACCCTACTCTCTGTTTTCTATCTTTTAACCAGTTTTTAATCCACAATAGGACACTACCTCCTATCCCATGACTCTCCAATTTCACCTGGAGTCTTTCATGAGGCATTTTGTCAAACACCTTTTGAAAATCTAGATACACAATAATTGACCGGCTCACCTTTATCCACATGTTTGTTCACCCCTTCAAAGAAATGTATGCTACCAATGCAAAATTCAAGCTATAGAGAGAATACATAAAGCAAACAGCCCTTACTGGCCTACCTGCTCATGTAGATGAAGCCTACGGGCACGTTTCACTAGTGTATCCTTGCTGCAAGGCAGAAAGGAGGCCAGGTATGCATATACCCCAGAGCGCAGTGGGCTGCTCAGCTCCCGAGCTTGAAGCTCAATACTATAGAGAAGAACAAGAAACAAATCAATGATGAAAATTCAAGGCTGGCTTCTTGCCTGTCCACCATACCCAAAACCCTCCTGCATCAGCTGAGGATACTTAAAAGATATCATGTTTTCTTCTTAGCGTTTTGATTGGTTTCTTTTGTTTTTTTTAATGCTGTGCATTGTTCCATTTAACACAATTAATAATACTGTCTCTGCTTTTACTTCTTATCTCATTCTTGAGTAATTACCAGGAGAAATTAAGTCTTACCTGCTAATTTTCTGCAGATGGAGACAGAGAACAAGTACTGTGAGCTCTGCCCTATAAGGGCGCCGTGCAACCTTAGCTCCTCAACATTTCAAATGACAAAGCAATGGGATCACGTTTTTCCTTTTGCTCAAGTTGACATACCAAATAGAACTCATTCTAATCTATTGTCTTCAAACAATTTCTGTAAAAAGTTAAATTTCTGAAGGAGCTGAATATTAAACATAAAAAGAAACTTAAGGCTTAGCAACCAGAATGAAAGCAGCAAGATTACAGTAATTTAGCACGCTTTCACAATTGTTATACTAGGGAAGGCCTCTGATATAGCAGTTAAATCAGAATGTATAGGCATGCCTCCTTAGGTTCAAGGCTTTTAGAACTCTCCTGGACATACAGCCACAACCACCGATCAAGGTTTCTATTTTGATGAGACGCACGTGAAAGCTGCGATTTTCATACCAGAGATTTAAAATTGGGCAAAATGTACCTTCTCTCTTTGACTCAATAAAGTAAATGGAATATCATCAGTATCTGGAACTGGGAGCACCACAATGAGGTTGAGGTGGTTTTGCAACGTGGTTCACATATTTACCACTTTGGAGGGAGTGTAATATGGCAACACCAGAAAGGAATCTTGGAGAGGGCAGGAAATTTGTGTGTAACATTGCTATGTTAAAGACCCTCCGGTTGTATGCGATGTAAGTCCATTCCTCGAGAAAGCTGAAGGAGGCCAAAACAACTTGGTCTGTATTGGTTTGCATTGTAGAGCTAGCTTCATTTTAAGCCTGGCATGATGCACATTTAGGTCTATTCCCAGGCAATCACTGTGGCTTGGGCATCCCCAAGCCCTTTATTAACTTTCTATAACTTCATTGTGAAGGAGTCTTCTGAGGTGGGTCTTAGGTATGGTATCTACAGACCAATTCCTGATCTCTGAAAGATGTTTTGAATGATAGAGCTACCACCATGCCCCTCACAGAAGTACTAATTAAATTGTAGAGGAGACTGCTACTTAAGCTAGACTCTGCTCTGAACAATCAGGGTCTGCTGATTCCTCAACCTGAGCCGAGTCAGTTCACGACTGAGGCATACTCCAGAAACAACGCCAACCCATTGCCACTTGTAGACTCAAAATAGATGTCAATCGCTTACTTAAGCAAAGACTCCATTTGTGAACCTACACATCTCTGAAGTAGAGCATCATTTCACTGGAAGAGTAGTGATTTTGTTAACTGTCATTACCAAAGAATCCACTTCACATTTGTTTCAGCTTTACTGTCCTCTCAGAAGCCAATGGATAGAGCTTAGTCATATCTATGTCCACTTTCAGACCTGCTTCTGGATAATACCATTCCCCTTAAAAGAAGAGCAGAATAGCCTGATGGACAGGAAGGCTTCAGAAGGATTCCTAGTTCTCTCAAGAATGGGATCCCTCAGCAAGGGATACACTTGACCCCATTTCAAGACTTCTAAAGTTCTGCTAATCACCTTGAGAAGCTCTTCCGTTAGTTAAACAAACTATATAAGGGCTGTGTCATGCTTCCACAGGGAACGCCCCCTCCTCCAGCTGCTCTCCCAGGGAAACGGTCCTAGTTCCTTGTGACCCTACATGGTTTGAGACTGCAAACGAATCATACAATTGAAACTACACAACATCAAGCATTTCTAAAACGTCACTGCTTTGTAGCCAAAGCCTCTGTGGCAGATAAGGAAGGCAAGAAGGGAACTTCTGTCCAGTATACTTCCGGAAGGCGATTTAACAGAAAAAAAATAATACATGCCAAGGTAATAGAAATTCTGGTGAAAATGGAAGCCCTGCTCCCAGGAATTCCTAAGAGACAGCAGTGGCAGTTTAAAGAGCCTCCTTTGAAGCTCCATTTATACAGTATGGAAGGTAGACTCCTCTAACAACAAAAGCTGTGCCAGAAACTGGCACTGAGGAACCATGATCTAAAACAGCCACTATTGCCCATGGTTTTCGCAGGCCTGAAATGCCTGTGATAATAGATCTAACTCTTGCCCAGGGACATTCATCTGCCACCGTAAGTCCCTTCCTCCCTCTACTCTCACAGTCAGAAGAGAAGAAGGGACAACCATGATGGAAAAGTACACTCAGGTGCTATCCTACACTGGAGCGTACATTGGCTGCAGTACTTGGCATGCTCCACCAGGGCACCTCTGCACTTCTTGCATGAACTTTATCCTAAGTGCACCAGCTGTGTAAAGCACTGTATCCCAGAGCTGTTTGGAAGAATGGCTCACTCCCCAGAAAGCATAAATGGCCAATCCCCGAGCTTTTGAAGAACTACCCTCTTTAAAAGACTGTAGATGAAAGGAAGGAAGAAAGGAAGGAAGGAAGGAAATGGTTTCCCCCCCCCCCCCCATATTGCTCCTATAACTAAACAAATCACCTTAAGAGTGCTCTAATTCAGCATAATACCGGCAATGTAAAAAGGAAGAAAGGAAATGCTAAGGAGAGAAACAAGCAGTTAAATACAAAGGTAATAAACAGGATTCATTTTACAGAGAAGGCTACCAAAGCACATTGGAAACTAAAGTACCAGCACAAGATAGACTACAGACAAGATGGTTCAAAGCCAGCATTAAAAAGAAACCCCCCCCCCCCAAATCTAATTAAACAGACAAATACAGATTTTGTAACACTGACTTGGCAAGTCACATATCTCATTGCTAAGAGTGATGTGCTGATGTCAAAATTGTACACAGAAAAGAACTAAGGTAGCACTTCTCATCCACTGGAAGTTACATAAACACTAAAACTGTTGTGCCAGAAAAACACTGGGATCATTACCCAGAGTTATGTAGAAAGAAATTTTGTGGAATGGGGTGGCTACCAGGGACATGGCTCCACCAATATTTTGCACAACCCAGCATTAACTAAAAAAGCCTGGGATTGATTGGTTTGGCTTCTCCAACTATAAGCTGTTCTGCCGCCCCTGCTGAGACATTTCCATTCTCAGCAATGAAAAGTTCAATGCAAGAAAACCATACATAGAATCACAGTAAAAACGTAGGCAGATAAAGACCTGCACGGCCCATCCAGTCTGCCCAACAAGGTGGCCAGAATTGAAATGTGGCACTCTGCACAGGATAAACTTCATGATTAAACACTGGTATACTTAACTCTCTCTCTGGAAATTTCGGGGCACAGACTAGAAGTCTGCCAGTACCGGTCCTACAATCCAGCTACTGGAGTTGTCATCAAAGCCCACTGCAGCCTTCATCCAGATATGTGTTTTTGCCATTTACGGGACCCAGGCCATGGTAAAAGGCACAAGAACACCATTACCTATGAAAGGGTCAGTACTAAATGGCTATTCTCTTCTACACGTTGTGAGAAGATCCATCAACAAGTGCAACCATGCAATAAAAATGTGCCAGAAAGATACAGAAATTATCCTAGTTGTATTGGATACCACTAAACCAGAACCAAAATAGTGTCCAAATGCATCTTAGTATGTTTCCTGTACAATTTATGAATGCTACACGGAAACTCCTGGAACTATACAAGATGAGCATTAGCAGTGGATCTGAGACATTGAGATAAACCTTCCAACATTTCCTGGCACAGGAATGAGGTTCATTCTATCATGGTATATGCAAAATTAACCAAGTTGAAGATACTACCCTGCAAGAATATAGACGGGTATCTCAAAAAGAAACACTTTTTATTTTTAACAGAAAAAAACCCCAGTTCAAAACAGTAAGTCCCTGACGACCAGCAGAGATTCTTTGAACCAAATTTCTATTTTATGAGGAGATGCTAATGCTCTCAACCCAATAGTAATATCTGTGTTTATACGTGCCACTTTTCACCTTTACTCCCTATTGTGAGTTAGACTGTATCTATGTGTGGAAGCATAAACTCAGTTAAAATTTACATCAATGGCTATTTCGCATTTAGTAGGTTTGTTGATGAGGTGCATGTTCTATTAAAATATATGCGAGAACACCATCTCAGTGTTCACTGTCTTTTATCCTGCCTCATATGTGCAATTTTCCATTTTTTTTCTAAACCAAAAGAGAAAAACCCTCAGGCAGGGACATTCCCCGAGATGCAAGTTGTCTGAAATCTGGAAGCAAAGCGTAAGCCAAGGTGTAAGAGGATAAAAAAGTGTCAATATCCCACAGAGTAGTGCAACAAGGCCTGTGAACAGAGACAAGCCGAGGCCCGAGTAATGTGTCGGACATTCATAAGTACATAAATATTGCCATACTGGGACAAACCAAAGGTACAACAAGCCCAGCATCCTGTTTCCAACAGTGGCCAAGCCAGGTCACAAATATCTGGCAAGATCTCAAAAAAGTTCAATACATTTTATGCTGCTTATCCCAGAAATAAGCAGTAGATTTTCCCCAAGTCCATTTTAATAATAGTCTATGGACTTTTCCTTTAGGAAGTCGTCCAAACCTTTTTTTAAACCCCACTAAGCTAACCGCCCTTACCACATTCTCAGGCAACGAATGCCAGAGTTTAATTACACGTTGAGTGAAGAAAAAATTTCTCCAATTCGTTTTAAATTTACTACTTTGTAGCTTCATTGCCTGCCCCCTACACCTATTGTTTTTGGAAAGAGTAAACAGACGCTTCATGTCTACTCGCTCCACTCCACTCATCCAGGCTACAAGAGTACAAAGTAGCCTTGGGAAACAGGAGTAGAAATGTTGTTTCCTTGAGAAATAAAGGCTTGTCTTATTGTGGTGAAAAAAAAACCCCTCACCTCACTAGCAGGTGGCATAATGGCAACATAAGCAGGTAAAATGGAAAAACAGTGACCATAAGTTTTATTAGTTAGCAAGGAAAACACACTTTGCAGGCTGACCAGAAGCCTAGACAATCTGCCCCTTTTATCAGGAAGATAATTTTCATGAAAGATTATACATCTGATAAATCCACTCTACAAAAACATATATTTTATTATGCTACTTGTGTTGCCGCTTCTGACAACTGACCACTGAATCCCGGCTTAACAGATGAGTCAGAGATGAAGTGTGGAGATCTGACATGGTAAAAGAAGTAGAAAGTCAAAGATTATACATCACTTGTATCTTAAATATTCATCTGGTCTGTTATCCTGCTTTGCTGTAGTACACAGGATTATCATGACGTGCAATACTCACTCTAGCAGAATGCTGTTGATATCTTGTGTGAAAAACTTCTGCTTTTTTTCACCCTCCGCAGCTCTGGCAGCCTGAAACAAGAACAAAAAAATATATGAGCAGGTGAATTCCAGAACAGAAAAGAGCTATAAGCACTAGCATATTCTCCTTTTTCAGGATGACTGTACAACAGGATTCTTCTTTTACCTCAGTCTTCATTCAAACTGGCCCATGAGTATGCTGGCAATGCTGTGCAGGAGGTTTAAGGATTGATTTCCAGAATCAGCTCCCGGACAAGGATGCTGCAGAAGCAGCATTCACTGCCCCCAGAACAAGAAAGTCCCAGCTGTTGCTCAACAGCGACACCTTTTGGCTAGTACAAATGCAGACTTTGTGTTAAATCCTTACATTGCAACTACGGAACTGTTTTTGCAATGACTAGATGGGTGGGTGGAGGGCATCTCCAAATTAAAGTTGACAACACCACAGCTCCAGTATAGGCTTTGGCTCTTGAGCTGGAAGAGCAATATGACAACCACTCCCCCACTCCTCCCCCGCCCTCCAAAGAAGTTTTGAGATAAGTGCATATTTAGGTCAGTGATAAAGGTCACTTGTAGAACTACATTCAGAAAGCTTGGCCTAGAAACCAACTGCAGTATTCCAGACTCTTCAAGGGCTAACCAGCTTCTCACTTTCAGGTTCATAAGACTTGAGAAACTAGGGGACAAGCGTTTAAGACCAAGGTGCAGTGGGCTCATGCTCTTCATATAAAACCATAACCAGCTCAGCTTCCCAAAATGGGATTTTAATTTACTTTTAATTCAGTTTCTCATTTTTAAATTTAGCACTACAGATGGGGTAATTTTATGGCTGCCCAATGAAAAAGATACAGAAATACATTTCATTCCAGACTTTGTGAGATTTTTTGAAGTACAACATATCCACGTAGTTTCAATTTTAAAGACTATACTCTGCTAAATTTGTGGTGATGACTTTTCCAAATAAAAATATTCAAAAGAATGCATGAGGTTCCAAACTCCATCATATATCACCACCTATAATGGTGCTAAATAAGCACTTATACCTACACACAGGAGACCGTTTTATAAAAGCTCATTTCTATAGGAAAAGCATTGCTTTCCTTGTCGAAATGTTGTTTCAAATAATTACCCCACCTGGCACCACTGGAGGGTTTTTCCCCCCACATAAGCTTTAGAACTGTTAAATCATAGCTCACACCAGTGGCATGGCATGGGGGGGGGGGGGGGGGGGGGGGAAGAATGGAAAAAAAAAAAAGAGAGAAGGGCATTCGGGCCTACTCCCAAATCTGCAACACTGTTGCTATGGCTAGCTGGAACCTCCTAGTCCTACCAGTTGAAGAGGTCCTCCTCCAACAGTCAGAAACTCCCTTATGCTCACAGATGGCGGCACCTTCCACGGGCTGCCACGCCATTCCCTACCCCCAGGCATACTCAAAGATTTGCACATTCGCAAAAACTGAGCATGTGTCGGGGGGGTGGGAGTGGCAGCTGTCTATAGAAAGTGCAGCCAACTGAATGTAGGGGAGTTTCTGACCACAGAAGCAAGACTTCTTCAGCTGGTGGGGCTTGAGTGATCAGCTGGTGGGGCTTGAGTGATCCTTGTCAGCTCACGCATTTACAATTTGGGTTGAAGGTCACGGGGGTGTGGCAAAATTTTGTGAACAATACTGTGGGATTAGGCCAACCCAAAATTGAAAATCTGGCTACTCCAATGACTCATACATGCTCCTCATTTTGGGTTGCAACGCTTGCAGAGAGACAACATGCTGCAGAATGGGAAAAGGACAACAAACTGGCACACCATACTGAACAAGCGCTACATGCTGTAGCATGGGTCAGCCTAGTCCTCATTTTATTCATGAGATAAGGGAGTAATTTCATAAGTGGGAGCCTATGTGAAATCTCAAAATACACCTATGTGTATTTTAAAAAGGAATATATGCACCATGTGCCTCCTTAAAACAGACTCCCATAACCAGCCCTAATAGTGCACAAATTATCACTTGCTTTGAAAGTGTAGATATATGCATATATACTCCATACATAGTTTATAAATTATGTATGTCTAATTTCACCTCCACCCCTGCTCCACCTAAACCATGGCCCCTGTAATACCTATGTCAAATCATATAAAAAGCACACACACACATAAAACTGTGCAAAGTATAAATGCAGAAAACAGCTCTTATAAAGATGTTAAAAAAAAAAACCTTAATAAAAACTACCCCCAAAACAAGAAAATTCATTGCTACCTTCAATTTAACAAGGTAAGCAAGTGCACTTTGCTTTCAAACAAACATTTAAAATAAGTAGAAATATATTAATGCAATCAATATAGAACATATATAAATTATATACAAATAGAGAACTTTCATTTCTAACATTCAAGCAATACATTCTTCTTACACATTACATGGGCACTGAATGTGTCTACTGATCTGTATTTAGCTCACGCTTTTCTCCGTAATTCATGGCAATTTATATTCAAGTACAGTGGATATTTTCCTGTCCCCAGGATGGCTTAGAACCTAAATAGTACCAGAGGCAATGGAATGCTAAGACATAACAGGCAACATAAGACTAATTTATCCTACTGCCAGCTCTTGACATTATGTTCTGAACCTGGAGAATTTCAAGCTCTATCTCAAATCTTAGTAAAGAGATTTCATGATAGGGATAATCCTACACAGAGCATAGAAATTGGATATTCAAGAGCTAAAACACAGGCACAAGAGGAATTAAAGGTGGGCGAAAACAAAAGATCACCTCCAGATTTAGAGTGCAACCTATGATTTTCTTTCCTTTCATGTGACATTCAGAACATCATTCTAAAATGTTAGCATATATTGTAGTCACATCCATGTTTTTGAAACATCAAGCCTGTCATTGCCTATTCCCAAAACCCAGTGGTGTGCTGGTAAATGTTTAACAACAGGCTCTCTCCCCGGTCCACCTCTGCGCCCCCCCCCCCCAAAATGCAGAGCTGGCTATAGCTGGGGAGAGAGCCTGGGGGGGGGGGTGGCAATGCATTACTCTCTCCAGGAAAAAAAATTTTTAATACTCTCAGGTTCCAATCTAATTCATGTTTAATGTGGGATAAAATGCCATAAATAAGTAAATAAATATAAACTTTTAACGCTGAGAAACTGATTCTCATAGCATGATGTCTGTTTTAGAAGCCCTTTACCAGGAAAAAAAAAATCCATGCAGTATAGCCAAAATGACACAAACCAAATTAGTATACAGACCACAAATTAGGAGAACAGACAGTCTTGTCAACTCCGAAAACCAATGCGTTATCAAAATCTCAGAACCTAACAAACAGATCCCTATTCAGACACTTGGCCTTGCAGTCATACATGCAGAACAGAAATAGCCCCTATTCAAATTTTTCAAAAATTAACCTGAAATCCTAAGAAGATAGATTCAGCATGCAGCACAATACCAGAAAAACAGAAAGAAACACATTGCTATACACTGCAAAATGATAAAATATGTAAATTCTGAAAGTGGACATACTCCAAACACTAAAATTAAAATAATTTTTTCTACATTTGTTGTCTGGTGACTTTGTTTTTCTCATCATGCTGGCCCAGTATCTGATCCTGCTGCTCTCTATCTTTTCCCTTGACTCCGCTTTCAGGGCTTCCTTTCCATTTATTTCTTTTCTTTCCACCTTTCTTCTTCATTTCTGGTCCTCCGCAGACTTGACTGTCCAGTGGATCCAGCTTCTTCCTATTTTCTCCATGTGCAGTTTTTCTCCTCTCTTCCTTTTCCCTCATCTCATCTCTTCCCTCCATGCCCAGCATTTCTTCTCTCTCCCTTCCCTCTCCACCATCCATCTCCAACATTTCTTCTCTTTCTCCCCTCCATTCATGTTCATCTCACTTCCTCTCTTCCCTTCCCTCCATCCATGTCCAGAATTTCTTCTCTCTTTTCCTTCCCCACCATCCATGTGCATCTCCTTCCTTTCTTCCCTCCCCTCCATGTCCAGAATTGCTCCTGCCCTCCCCTCCATGTCCTGAAACTCTCCTTTCTCCCCTACCCTCCATCCATCCATGTCCAACAACTCTCCTCTCTCCCCTGCCCTCCCTTCCATTCACCCACGTCCAGCAACCCTCCTCTCTCCCCTGCCCTCCCCTCCATCCACCCATATCCAGCAACTGTCCTATCCCCTCCCCTCCATCCACCCATGTCCAGCAACTGTCCTTTTCCCATGCCCTCCATCCACCCATGTCCAGCATCTCTCCTCTCCATCCACCCATATCCAGCAATTGTCCTATCCCCTCCCTTCCATCCACCTATGTCCAGCAACTTTCCTTTCCCCTACCCTCCCCTCCATCCACCCACATCCAGCAATTGTCCTCTCCCCTGTCCTCCATTTGTCTATATCCAGCAATTCTCCTCTCTCCCCTGCCCCCCTCCATCCATCCATATCCAGTAACTCTCCTCTCTCCATGTCCAGCAATTTCTCCTCTGTCCCTGGGCCCTGCCTTCCCATCCATCGATGGCTTCGATGCTCCTCTCTCCCCTGCCCTCCCGCTCCCATGTCCACCTGCCCGACCTCTTCTCCCCCAACATCCCTCTTTTTGCTCCTGTCGCCCTAGGGGGGGGGGGGGGTTTAAATCTTTGATTTACCTCCGTCGCAGCAGCCGCAGTGAAAGCCCGTCTCTAACCTTCCTTTAGTTTCCTGTCAGTGTCCCGCCCTCGCGGAAAGAGGAAATGATGTCAGAAGAAGGCGGGACACTGACGGGAACGAAGGGAAGACTAGAGATGGACTTTCACTGTGGCTGCTGCGACGGAGGTAAATCAAAGATTTAAACCCCCCCCCCCAAGAGCGGCAGGAGGTGAGGTAAGCATGGCTTGTGGTGCCCTCCTGCCATGCTTACCTCACTTACCTCCGGGTTGCGCCGCCCCTAGGAGCCAGCTCGCCTGCCAGAACAACCGGCTCGCAGGAGCTTTAAAAATTTAACAACCGGCTCTTGCGAGCTGGCTCCAGCACACCACTGCCGAAACCATAACTTGAGAAACCGTTTAGTTTCTCTGCTCTTCCAGCATATGACCTATCAGAATCACAACATACTGGCCACAGCCCAAGCAGATCAAGGGGCTGGAAACTACACAACACAAGATTATGGAAAGAAAAGAACTAAGAGAACATGTCCTTCTGCTACTAGGATGCACAATGTAAACCTAGCACCTTGCAACTACATGGGTGGCTGCTCTGTGATTCCAACTCTTGTGAGTTTGCTAGTTTAATAAAAGCACACTATGCACTGCTCAGGATGTGTTCTGCTGCCAATCGGCAACCTTCTGGCTGAAGACATATGACAACTCACTTGGGGGGGGGGGGGGGGGGGGAGAGGACACACCTCCAGCTTCCCACTCATTCTCCGCCTAGACTAACTTGCTGCACACCCTGCAACTTTGACCAGATTCTCATATTATCACACCCTGCAACTTTGACCAGCTCCTCATATTATTTAACTGTATACATATAGCCACCATATATTTTCCCAGTTGACTTTGTACTACCCATCCTGTTTTGTATATATATCTGCATTTGGCCCCTCGGCTACATAGTTAAAATGTTTCACTGTATTCTAGGAACAGCATTATCATATCTATGATGTTATCTGAATGTTCTAATGCATGCTTATTAGGTGTTTCATCGGTATTATGCCGACATTCTTCAATGTTCTTCCATGTTGTCTTATGATAAATATCAGTGCAATAAAAATACCATATTTTTGTAATATAAGTTGTTCTACAGTGCTGTTAAAGGTATAATTTTTGATATTGTATCAAGTTATTACTATTACTACGTTTCAATTTTCCACTTCCAAGTTCACTGATTGTATTTATGTTTATATTTGGTCATTTTACTATTGTTATGCTGTTAACAAAATTTTTAATTTTATGTTACACTGTCCCTGCTGTACCCACCTTGGGTGAATCTCTTTATAAAAAGGTGGCTACTAAAAATAAAAGGTACCTAATAAATCCTAATAATTAAAAATAAAGTGAAAAGACATTAGATAGCAAGCTGAACCATTATGAGAAAGAAATTTAAAAAAAAAATACAACTCCATAACAATTTCATATCAATGGCTATTATTCTACTTTAAAGGTTACCTTTTAGTCTGAACACTGAAAGAACCTATTGTGTAAAAAAGGGCAACACCAGAGGATGTGAGCAATTGTACCTGAGACAGGTCTTGGATGCGTTTTTCCAATGCAGTGGGCAGCCCGTCCAGCAGGGGGTAAGGCTGTTTGAAGTCTTGCTCCGATCCGGCTGCTAGGTCCAGGCTGTTCCCATCTTCCATATCATTGAATGGGCTCCCCACGGGAGACTCGTTAAAGAGGTGCTCCAAGTCCAGGTCACTGAGGGTGTCCATTGCATTGGCAGCTTGCAGCAGATCGGTGTCTGTGGCAGAACCAAAGAGAGAGAGCAGAGGATCGGACATGATTTCCATCTCCCGTGGGGTCTGAGCCACCGCTGTTGTCTGCAATGAAGAGGAAGTCAATTTGTGCTCTTCTTCCTTTTTTTGCATTTCCTTTTCCTTTTGAAATTTCTTCAGCATTTCATCCACACTGGAATATTTCTTCTTTTTTTTCTCTTTCACAGCATTCAGGGCCGTAAACCTAGGAGGAGGGAAAAGAAGGAAAGCTGTCCATTTTTGTAAAACAGTATTTAAAAAGGGAGAAACTAAGTAGTGTTAGGATAGCAAAGACGACCATGGGAAGGAATTAGAACAGGAAAAAAAAAAAGGGAGTTGTGTTGGTACAAGTGCATCCAAAGCCTGGCGGAGATTCTGCTAGCTTTAGATGGCTAAATATGGAGGAACAGGCACACCCATAACAGAAGGCCTTTCTGATGAGGACTATACACCCTAGGTAGGAGATACAAAAAAGGCCAGTTTAACAACTAGGGAGCTGTCATGAATTGCTGTTTATGTGGGTGAGCAGCTCCAGTGAAAGCAAAAACGATAGGTCCCGACATCACACAACTCAAAGAACCAAAAAGTGCACACTTTCACCAAAGGAGCTGAATGAAAGGTAAATGGCTTTATAAAAATTATAAAAGCATTTAAGCAGTAACTTTTAGAACAGGGGCCTGAAAGTAAATTGAAAGGGATGCAAAGCTGAAAGTGTGCCTAGGGCTTCTAATATTCTCACACCAGCCTTGGATGCACATTTATTTTCAAAAACTGGTTTCTTACCCAGCTTTAGGATATTTGGATTTTTTGGATTTCCTATCCTTGTCATACGAGTCCTCTTTTTTCTTCTTTTTGATTTTCTCACTGCCCTCCTTCATCTTCCGTTTCTGAAATAAATGTATTCAAATGATCAGAAAAGCAACCATCAAAGATCTTCTTCCCCTTACCTTAATACCAGAAAACAGTTCCATAATGGAGCCTCAATTCTCTCACTGCCTGGAGCAACAGAGATCAACTGAAAAAAGCTCAGCTATCAGCATCCCTCCTCCACGTAAGCATTTATTGCTGGAGAAGGGCATGGAAAAACCTGGTTCATTTTTAAAGCTCCACTCCTGTACTATTATATCACGAAGAAATCTGCTGTTTATTCTCATCTCTCACTTTTGGAGACTTCTTTTTCTTCTCTTTGATAAAATCTTCTTCAGACTCTGAAGTCTGTCTGAACTGTAGGGTTCCTGAGTTAATATAAAATCCCCCATATTTTGTTGTCAGAGAAGCTGGCACCAGTTCATCATACTGTGAAAGAAAACACAAGATAAACACATTATGTTTATTGAGGGTTTTTTTCTATATCGATCTGCATAGCTGGAAGGCAGGAGGGCTCTTTGCAATACCCCCAGCAAGGGATTCACTGTAGAATAACAATGTTATCCCATGATAAAGGTGGCAATACATGACGTTACTTCACTTAGGGCTGGTCATTTGGTACAGCTAAAAATGGTTGACTTAACGTTATGAAACTCAGAAGTATGTCAAATTTTTTATTTATTTTTTTTTAATATGGCATATACCATACCAAAACATTAAAAAAAAAAAAGAGGCAACGGTGCCTCTGAACAAGTCAACTGGAGTAAATGCGGAGATACTATGGACAGTTCATCAAAATCCGCATTTCTGTGTGTGGCAGGGATCCACTTCCTACATCTGGGATCTCATTAAGATATGCTGGGCTTTAACCAAGCGACTTGGAGCAGCCATGATCAGAGATAGGATACTGGGCTCGATAGACTGTTAGTTTGAACCAGCATGGTACTTAAGCAGGGGTCCCAAATTCTTCAACAGAATGACCACATATGACATTTCAAAGTTACCCAAAGAGTTGGAGTTCTCCACTGGAATCTGCTAAGTAAGAGAGAGTGTCTTCCTCAGAATTTCTAAGGGCTCTGTTTACAAAGCCACACTAGTGATTCTGACGTGGCAAATGGGACGAAGCCCACTGAATTCTAAGGGCTCCTTTTACAAAGCCACACTAGTGATTCTGGCATGGCAAATGCGACGAAACCCACTCAATTCCTATGGGCTTCGTCGTATTTGCCATGCTGGAATCGCTACTACAGCTTTGTAAAAGGAGCCCTAAGTTTGTTGTCATACTGTACCATAACGTATTATACTACTAATGGAGCCTGAGATCCCCATCAATTTGGTCACCTTTGCTGCTGCAGTACATAAAAATAATTAAACAGTTCATCTGTGGATATGATTCAAATGCAGGAAGAAAAAAAAAAGGCGGCTCATAAGAAATGAACTCCATGGGCCATAGATGGAGTCTGAAGCAAGTCCAACCAAAAATAAACTATGCTATGCAGGAAGTTATTAACTTGTTTCAAATATTTTATTGAAATTGACATAAGCATGATTTTTCAAAAGGTTATCAGCTGACTTTGGAAGCTAGCCAGAAGCCACCACTGCTCAGCTAAGTCTTTCTGCATGAAGTCACGAGCCAGCCAGACAAGAAGCAACTCTAGATATGTTCCTAGGCCACATTTTTGACAGCGCCAGCATGCATAGATTTTCAGCATTTAATTATATTCACATGCACAATTCAGGCCTGCTAGTTGTGTGACTGAAGCCTAGCTGAACAAATTCCAGCTAGATTTAGAATTACTGATTATACTGATTAGGCAAAATTACCCAGCTGTCATTTTTTTTTTTTTTTACTTGACTAGATAACAATTGATATAATCAGATACCACATCCTGTTATAGAAATTCTACAGGATCACTATGATGCAATTGGCAGGGATACCATAAGCTTGTTCTCACATTCCCAATTAATTTTCTCTTGCTTATTCCTGTAATTGCTTTATTATCCACACTCACCGCTTCAGAGTTGTCTATGAAGGAATCGTTCTCATCATAACCATACCCCATATCAATCAGATCCTGGATTCTATCTTTCCTGCGCTTCTTTGAGGCCTGATTGGAAAACTGAGAGGCACAGAGAAATAAAAAGCTGTGACCATTCAAAACAGGGGAAGCACTTTTTTAAGCACTTATTAAAGCGTAAAAGAGGAATGTGAAAGGGTTAAGTGCAGGAACTTCCCAAACCAATCCTGTGAATCCCACAGTCAGTGGAGTTTTTGGATATCCACAATGAATATGCATGAGATAAATCTGAATGCACTGCAAACTTAACATATGCAAACAGATCTTATGAATATTTATTATGGATATCTTGAAAACCCCAGGACAGGTTTAAGCAGCTCTGGGCTAGTTACTCTCTGCACAGACATCTCAGCAATCACAAAACCAGCGAAACAAATTCTACCAGAGAACATGAAACACTAAACAAGAGCAAATAAGCTCCAAAACCACAGAGAAAAATATTTACCTTCAAAGGGCTGGACACCCAGCTGCCTTATAACTTCCAGCAGATCAGACAGGGCTGAGTTTCCTTTACTAGTTCAGTTTTAATATAAGCAAATATGACGACCTGAAAATTAGCTACTGGGGGTCTCAGGAACTGATATTGGTAAACCCTGCGACAGGCTCTGCAGAATCTTGAAGCATCATTTAGGATGAGTGAGCTTCTTTAGGAGTGGAAGAAACTTTGAGCCATGGAGAAAAAATGTTAATATTAAAAAAAAAAAAAAAATGAAGTTCTCCATTTGAAAAAAAAAAAAAAAAAGTAGAGCAGTACAGCTTAGCACTACACACCCTAGAAGGGAGGTGGAGTGATTAGTTTCCATGACAGCAGGCATTAATTAAAAGACTGCTTGGAAACAACCCTTATGGAGAACCATCAGGGCTTTCTATTTTTGGCAAAGTGACAAATATTCATCAAGACTAAATTTTGAAGAGAACCAATAAGCCAACAAAAATATCACATTCTATCAATGATGCACATCATATGTTGATGTGTTCTGTCTGTTGATATGGCTGGCAGGGTTTGGGTGCACTGTGGGAGATTCTAAATGCAACTGCCACAAATGCAACAATTCCTGCTGGTACCAAAACCACCACTGGGAGTTAATCTTTGAATCTTCCACCCAGCACCTCCACCATCAAGGGTCCATACTATCTGGGAAAAGGTGTTAAACAGTGGAGTTAAAAGAAAAAAAATTAAAATCCTTGGTTTATTGCTATACCACTATTCAGTGCAAATGTAGCATGGCTTTAGATGAAGCTTTTGCTTCCCCCCCCCCTCAAAAAAAAATTTTTACATCACTCTAGCCTTCAGTGTGACAAGTCTGAGAAAACTTCTTTTTCCCCTTCAGAAGGCTATCGGTCCACTAGCTTGTTCAAGTGTTGGCAAAATTATAGGTCTCATATTTTAGAGCAATATACCTACTAATATGCATGTTTTGACGAGTAATAAACCAACCAAAATACATACAGAGTACCAGAGAAATTGCGGAGAAATGTAGAATTACTAGTGCACGAGACATTTGGTACAGCTAAAAATGGTTGATCTAATATTCTTATACTAAGGAGTACGTTATAAATGCTTTTTAGTGGTCTATTATTAACTATACCAAAGTTTCAGAATTTAGAGGGTGCCACATTAAAAGCATATGACTGACTTGAGAATGCTTTGTTTTCTATTTCTTTTTAATATGCTGTTTTTTAGAAGCCTGGTTCTGATTTTCATGACAATTGACAAATCATCTATATACATAAGCGTCTTTAACCAAATACATTAACAAAAACCCCCCAAACAAAATAACAAAAATAAAATATTGTCACCCAGGCTTGTTATCTAACAAAACATTGACTTTTTTCAGCAGACAGATCACATGTACAGTGCATTACCAAACAGTGAATGCATAGTATGAGCACTTACATATTTTTCTTCAAACTTCCTTGCAATGGCTTCCATTTCCTGTCTTTCAATTAGATCATCATGGAATAAATTTAGCGACTCCTTTTTCTGCAGGAATAGAAAACATTGCACTGTCAGTCTTATATAACAGGCAGATGAGCACTGCAACAGGTACACACACATTAAGGGGCCTTTTTACAAAGGTGGCGGTAAGCATGATAAAAAGGCACTACCATGGGACGCACTCAGGTGTCCCACAGTAGTTCTGGGATCAGAGTGTGCCAATCCTGCACCAAATATAAAATAATTGTTAGTGTGGGGGGCGTGTTTGGTGGCAGAAAGTAAGTGCCCTGCCCTAACTGGGTAGCACAGGTTTAAATTGCCACGCGCTGATTAGCACGGGAGCCCTTACCATCTAGTAAATAGGTAAAGATAAGGGCTGACATGCTAATGGCTACATGCTAATTGGGAAATTAGCATGTGGCCATTTTACTGCCATGCTAAAAGTGGCCTCAGCAATGTGGAAAACCCATACTCTAAAAACAGTGCAGGCCACTTTAGCGCTGGTTAGTAAGAGCGCCCCTAAGCATAATTTTTTAACAGGGTGTCTAGGTTAACTGGGCAGAGAATGCATATTTTTAGCCTATTGCATAAGGGATACAGGCACTTATAATTCTTGCAGGATTTGTACTAGTATTTTATGGTGCACTTTTAGATTTAAGGCGCAGACATTATGCCTGCTCCAAAACAGGTGTAAAACTTATGCACAATAAAACAGGAAGACACCTCTACAAAAAGTCCAAGGAAACGAAGTAGAGAGTGTGCCACAAGCTTCAACACAGGGAATGTCTATCACAAATTTTATTGCACCAGAGATCCGACATGGGGCCGTGTTTTGGCAGTGAAAACAGCCTCTCTCAGTGGTCAAGATTACAATATCTGTTGCTGAATGAATTGCAGATCAACGGTTTGCTTTGATCACTGCAGCAGTGGAAATTTTGGCACCAAGGCGGGGTTTTTTTTGTGTGTTCATTTGAGATGCGTGTAACTACAACTTACACATTTGGTTCAAATACCTGGCACCATTGATCTGCAATTCATTCAGCAGCAGATATTGTAATCTTGACCCCTGAGGTAAGCGGTTTTCACCACCAAAACATGACCCCGTGTCAGGTCTCTGTTTGGTGCAATAAAGGAATCTGTGTTGAAGCTTGTGTCACACTCTCTACTTCTTTGTTTTCCTTTTGTAAATTTATGACATTTACACCCCACATTATCCCAGCAACCTGAGTTCAATGTGGCTAACAATACAGTCAATCAAGACTGAAGTACACAAAACAAAGTGAATACAACTACATCATACAATATTACAGAGAATAAAACACTACAATGCCTGGATCAGACAGGGAGACAGAAAGGTAAGAGATCAGATCAACCTAAACAGGAAGATCAGGGACCATCTTTAGCATTTTTCGAAAGATTATATAATCACGTTTACCATGGACAGATTTAGGTAAGGAGTTCCAACATTTTAACGCCCTGAAAAGCAAATTCCACTTCAAGAACCGAGTTATATGCAATTTTCTTGCTGCTCAGATAATTTAACTGTAAATATTTCCTAGCCCCTAAAACAGCATTATGTGGTGGAAGGTCAACAAGAGGTTGCATATAGTCAGGGGACATACCAAACAATATCTGGTAGATAAAAAGCTAGGGTCACTTTCAAACTCTATGTTCTTAATTGGGAGCCAGTGAAACCCTATCAAAAACAGAAACTTTACAGATAAGCCTAGCTGTGGTGTTTTGGGAAGTTTGAAGTTTCTTCAGTAACTGTTCCCTACACCCAGCATAGATCACACTGCAATAGTCAAACTGATTCATGGAAACTGTGACTGTGCCCACACTCTGCTCCTGAGCATACCTTTAGTGCAAGTATGCACCATATGTACTTTTAGGCATGACCTGATTTTACAAGAGGCCTTTTTGGTACATATATCAGCATTTTATTATGGGAAAGATTTATAAAATTAAGCAGAACAATAAACAGACACAAAAGGATGTGCTCAAAGGCTACAGGATCAGAAATCAGGAATAATTGTATACTGCACACATACTCCACAGATCTCTGATTTTAGACACATGGAGCAGGAGTTGAATTTATATATAACAGGTCCCAAGAAGGGAACTACATATACACACACACACACACACACACACACACACAGAGTCCAATGAATTGCACATAAGAAAAAGGTACTCACCTTGTCTCCTACTGATGGAAAATTTATTCTCCCTCGTGGATTTCTAATAAGTTCAGGGTAAAAGAACTCAGGACAGCGCTTGTGATCTGGTTCAAAGAGAGTAAGGGTGATGCGGACAGCAGCTGCTGCTGGCTCCGAGTCTTGCTGCTCACCACAACTATCATCCTTGCGAGACTTTATCAGTACAGCTGGATTCATGGAGGGAGCTGGGAGGGAAAGGAGTTGGACCCTGCGGGGTTCAGCCATTGCCACTTGCAAATCTAAGCAGTGTTCAAACCTAGGCCTTCCAAGGCAGCTAGAAAAAGCATTTTGCACGCTGAACTGTGACCCCAAACAAACCAAGGACTGGGGGATTAGGGTGAAAAAACATGAAGGAATAGGTATTGGTGAGCAAGTTTGAGTCTAAATATGCTTTAGCAAAAGTACAAAAAGTATTCTTCATGCAAATGTGTTTGTGCAAATCTGTACATGCAGTTATATAAAATGTGTCCAATCTGTGTACTAAAAAATTAGGTCTTTCTGGCATAGAAAACATTAAAAACAAATTAAGGTATGACAGCTAGCTTTTTCTAATACAAATAGATTATCAAACTGCACCAGAACTTGTTCCGTTGACATGCTGTTCTCATATCGCACAATCCAATAGATCAACAATTTCCTCCAGACAAGGGCATGAGAAATGAGACAGTTCTTGGTTGCTGAGGTTATTCCTCATATTTAGAGCAGCAGCATCAGTTACGAGGTAAGCTAGTGTGTCAGACCAGAAAATCAAGGTTCCACTATCAAAAGGCACAAGCCATAGCTGCTTCTGCAGCGTTTATGATGCAGACAACTTGGAAAAGACTCTTAGGATCTGAGCTCATCATTGGGGTTCCCGTGGATTCCTCCTTGCTGACAGCAAATGCAATGGCAGCGATACAATTACAAGTTAATGTGCCAAATACTTCCTTCTGCAGGAATGGCAAAACAAGTTCCATGTGAACTAGAAAATAAAAATAAGATCAAAGGCAGGAAAGAGGAAGTTAATTTCCACCGATAGGATTTCAGAGCAATACAATAGGAAAATACTGGCTTTTACCATATCCTAAACATATTGAATTGGCACTGACATATTGTTAATGATGTGACCACAATTTTCCAGTATCTACATATATTTGCAAAACCTGTATTTCTCCCCCATAAACTCTACACCAATTCTCAAAGGGAAAGTAAACATATACTTTCCCTTTGAAATGTGCCCAGGAAAAAAAAAAAGGACCCATGGGGATTTGGACCTACTGTTTCTGGAGGTACTTTGCACCCTCAAAACAATACAAACAATTCTGAAAATGCATAACTAAGAATGGTATTGAGCTGTCACTCTCCCCAACTTGAGGATAGGCAATGCTTCAGGCCAGCAGAGTTTGTGATTTGAGAGCACCTCGGGTTGGGTTTTTAAAAGTTGTTGGAGCCATTTCAGGCCAGCATAGCGTTATTAGGGGAGTGCAGTGGGTAAAATGTGAACTAGTACAATGTACAGTATTAGACACCCCAGGTTAACACAGCATTACCTCAGGCTAGGTGGTCTGTTATTGGATGAGAGTTTAAACCTAATTCAATTATGTCTCGGGTATGGGAAGAAATGGGGGACGGGGAACCCCTCATATTTATAAGACTAAGAGATAATACTGGAGCAGTCTAATGTCAGCACAGACTACGTTGCCGGCGATTGGGGTGGGGGTGGGGATCAGAATAGCAGCTTTGTTACTGAATGTAGGTTCAAGACCAGCTCAGTCCGTGTTGTTAGGGCGGTAAAGGCCAGCAAAGTTTATGTAACGAGTGGGGAATTAAGGCAGACACAGTCTATATTACTAAACTATGGAAGCACCAGACAGAACAAAACTGTCGGCATTAGTGAAGGTACCAGGGCCAGCCCAGTCTGCATTTGGGGATGAGGCTCTCTCCAGAACCATGACAAACCCCGCAAACTTACGCTAGTCTCCATTTTCCATTCTAACATAAACACACTTACTAACACTTTCTCCAACTCAACACCAGAACCTCACTGGACCTCGCCTCTCAACGAGCTCCAAACATACAGTCCCACGCTGCCTGCAACAACCGAAAAGCATTAACAGCTCCCCTATCACGTGCCGAGGGTGCTCGCCTTTGACAGCCGGCCTCAGAGGAGGCGCATGTGACATCCCAGCAGCGGCCGCCGATTGGGTGCTTCAGTCACGTGCAAAAGGTGCTAACGTTGTGGATTGCCTTCCGCAGCGAAGCGCGTGGGGCGGGTGCTTCCTGTTCCCGGCTTGCTCTGCGCTCTCTGGTTAGTGGTTTTACTTGGTAAGATGGCGGCTGTGAGTCTACGACAGGGTGACTTGGTCTGGTGAGTGCGGAGGTGGATGGGCTGGGGAGGAGTCGGCGGATTAGGGCGTGTTGGGAAGCCCGGGTTGAGTGAAGGGTTGAATGAAGCTACAGGGGAGTAGAACATAGAAGCTCGGGTTCGGAGTGGGGTTGTATGGCGGTGTGCAGAAATATCCAGGTAGGTACAGCGAGAGGCTACGTGGGACAGTGCCGAGGTGTATGAGTGTGGATGGTGGTCAGTGCTGGACTGCTTAGAAATATTAGGGCATGGGGTGAGCAGTATGGTAGGTCTCACTGATACCTGTTTCTATGCGATAGATTACTAAGATCCGTATTATGACCATGGAGCTACAGGGACTAGTGTAGAGGAACCTCTGGTGTAAGGTTATATGGGAGGAGTGTAAAGGAAGGTGACTGGGTAATGCATGGGAGGATGTTGGACGAACATCTTTTATATAGGAAGACTATGAATATTTTAAAGCTCTGTGAAAGCAACTGATCTTTATTTACCTTCATCATTTCTTTTAGGAGACAGTCGTACTGAAGTATTGCTAATCTAACAGAGTGTGCTGGACTCTTGGGCTGAAAGGTTGTTCAGTAATTTTCCCCATATAGAGAGAATGGTGTTTTCATATTGATGATCGGTTTAGGTCCAATAATCTATACGTTTCTTTATGGAGGTTCTGGTAAAACATATATTTACTGATATTTTTAAAAGAATATATTTTTGGCTGGACTGTTCTGTGGTTTGTAAGCTGTATCTTCTTTAGTTTAGTTGATGTGTATGAATATTTTAAATTGGCCTACAAGTAGGCACAAACATCTAAAGTGCTGTAAATGTATTCCAGGTTAGAAATGACTATATTTTATAAATATAGATATTCATTATTGAGAACCTGCGTTTTTGTAGGCTGGGTAAGCAATGATGATTAATATACTCAGCTAAAAAAAAAAACTTTCAGGCTGATAGTAAAAAGGCTCATTTGGTGGGCAGTACTAACCACATAAATATGTGGGGGTGTTGTCTTTTAAGGGACACATAACTTTACGTATCTGAGAGAAGGGCTGTTAAAGGATGTAAAAATTACTATAATGGGCCAGACCAAAGGTTTATCAAGCCCAGTATCCTGTTTTCAAAAGTGGTAAATCCAGGTCGTAAGTACCTGGTAGGATCCCAAAAAGGAGCTATGTTCCATATTTCTTATCCCCAAATCCACCTTAATAATTAGTTTGTAGACTTTTCCTCCAGGAATTTTTTTAAAGCCTGGTTATACTAACATTCTCTGGCAACATATTCCAAAACGTTTTAGCCGAGTGATGTAGGACAAAAATCTGTTATACAGTTAAAAGCTAAGGTGTATGTTTACTATAGTGTGTTAGCATTTTTAACGTGCCTGTAAATTTAAGGTGCGTTAAACGCTAACATGATTAAATGCATTTAATGCGCCCATAGGGCTGCTTAGTAAACCTAGCCCTAAATCTTGCTGCTAAAGAGCTGATATATAAATATAACTTTACATTGATTTCTTATCTGGTTAAAATTCTGTGGGCTTCTTTTACAAAGCTGCGCTAGGGATTCCCACATAGCAAATGAGACAAAGCCGTTTAGTTCCTATGGGCTGCTGCTTGTTCATTGCGTGGGAATTGCTAGCACGGCTTTGTAAAAAAAAAAAAAATCCCTATGTGAATTTACATGATAGCCCTTATATATTTTTAGTGGGCTAAAATTATATGGATGACTATTATCCTTGCAGTGTAAATCCTTGATCTTACAATACATGACTCTTCATTCAGAAAAAGCAAAAATTTATAAATGGAAAATTTCCATTGAAGCCTAACTTGAAATTAGAATATGGTCATCATTTGTTTGTTTATAGGTGCTGTCTACAGTAGAGCTCCCCAAACTTACCGTGATAAACACATTTTCAGGGTATCTATGGGATAAATTCACATATGCTCAAGTCACCTAGGGGTTCTTTTACCCATCCACACTAAAAGTGGCCAGCCCTGTTGTCAGCACGTGAGTTTTCTGTATGCTATACAGCCACTTTTAGTGCTGCAGTAAAATGGCTGAATTTCCATATGTTTCTTTAATGGCCACACCATTACAATGGGAGCACTTACTGACACCTATTTTGTTGATGATAAGGGCTTCTGTGCTTAACCCCCTGGTAATCAGACAGCGCGTGGCAATGTACCTGCACTACCCAGTTAGCGCAGGGCACACATACTCTCCTCCCATAGCCACACCTCCTGCACTGAAAAATAAAAAAATATTTTTTCAGCACAGGATTAGCGTGCACTGATGGGCATACTACTGCAGGATGCCTCAGAGTATCCCATGGCAGTACTTTCTGCTACATGGGAGGCATGCGCTGGTACCTACCATACCTTAGTAAAAGGGCCCTCAAGTCTCTTTTGATTTGTATTTTTTTTAATTATATTTATAAACTGCTCCTCCAACAAAAAGCTTTGGGGAAGTAATAAATAAAATATAGCAGTCATTTTAGAAGGGCTATTTGAATTTCAGACATGCATAAACTGGCACTTAAATGTTTATCTTGTAAAACAGAAACAGTCATTTTTGCAAAACTGGAATATGCACATCAGAAACCCAAGTGCTTGCAAATAGCAAGGGGGGTTATGTTGATGGGGACTAGGGCATGCCTAGAAAATACATGTTTATTCCCCATTTTGGAAGGGGAATAAATGTTGACGTCTTAATAGATCAACATTGGGATTTACACCTTCTACAAAACACATTTAGGTCTCCTGTCCCCTCCCTCCCTTCCCCCCCAAATCTAAACTGGCAAGGGATATTGGTCTCTGTGACAACATTGGGAAAATGCATGGTTATATTTCTAAAATGGCAAAGGTAAACATGTATGTGTCAGCACATACATGTTTATGTTGCTATTCTGCAACAAACATGTATGTGCTGGTTTTCAATCTGACTAAATTTTCAGTGTTTTTTTTTTTTCTAAAATAGATATTTGTGCTGCACAGACTCGGCCTATAAACATCAATTTCTCTTGTATTTTAGAATAGCTTCTGTGTTGTCAAGTTCCTTTCTAAAATACTAGTGAATCATGTCTTGTCCTGGATGTCTCAAGCCCGACTTCTATCTAAAATGGGGCTGCACATGTCAAACATCATTTCCAGAATGAAAATACAGTGTATGATGATAAAAACATAGAAGTATACAGAAACAATTAAAAGTATAAACACGATATCCATAAAAAAACGGGTAGCAGAAGAGAGGGTCCAAGGGTACAGAAGCAAGGACAGCAAAAAAGAAGCACACAAGGACCTCCAAGAATGGGTCAGTCAGAAAGCATTTAATAAATCGATCTAACATGAGCCATGTTTTGGCGTTTGTACTCCTGCATCAGGGGTCAATTGTGGTCAAGGCAACTTGAAAACAGCCAAAGAAAAAAAATTCTATTACAACTACAGGCAAAAGTGCCTAAGCATGTCAGTAATAATCGTGGCTTGGCCACAGGGAGTCAATCCAACAAAAAAGGCAGCACTAGTTAAGTTGCAGATTATTGCGTTGTAAAGACGCGTTCAACTTCACAAGTGCTGACTGCCTTTTTGTTGGATTGACTACCCCGTGACCAAGCCACAGTTATTAGTAACACACTTGGGCACTTTTGCCGCTAGTTGGAATGGAATTTTTTTTTCTTTGGCCGTTTTCAGGTTGCCTTGACAACAATTGACCCCTGACACAGGCGTGCACATGCCAAAACACAGCCAGTGTTGGGTCGATTTATTAAAGGCTTTCTGATTGTCCCATTCTTGAAGGTCATTGGGTATTTCTTTTTTGCTTTCCACACACAAAAAAAAACAGCATTAATAAAAACTTTAAAGCTAAATAATCAACTAAGGGCAAAAGTAAGCAACTAGGTATTATAGGCTTAGCAAACCCTGCCCCTTCCCATAGAATTCACAGTTCATTGCAGAAGACCCAGGCTGAAGTATTGACTGTGAGAGCGGTGACAAGCCTTCTTATTTCTTCCCCTATTTGGCACGATCCCAGCATGTTTGAAAGAGCAGTAATGCGGCATATCACACTGTGTCTTCTCCTACTGTTGCCATACCTCATTGTCTTGTATGGACCTGTGCAGCACTATCGTGGCGTGAATGATGCAAAGCATGACACTGAGCCCAAGTAGCAGTGGGAGAAGACATAGTCTGAGGTATTGCTGCTGTCCTATTCCTACAGTCATGCTACAAAGGGGAAGGTTGGTGAGGAGATGCAAAGGATGGAACCCCAGTGAGTAAGGGGATCTGAAGCAGAGTGAATGAGAGGATTGAAGGTGGGGGATATTGTGGATGGGTGTGGAGAAAGAGATGATTGGAAATACTGGGGTATACGCAAAAGAAGTTTGCTATCAGGAAGTGAGGTCATTTTCCCTCCCTGATCCCACAGCACTCACTAATTCCTTCTTGTTCCTTCTCCTCCTTAACACCCTTCCTCTCTTTATTCACTATCCTGATTTTCCCTGTCCTTCCCCTATCTTACCTCAGATCTTCTCTCTCTCCATTTTCCAGATCCCTTCTACTCCTATCTCCTTCCTTTTCAGTACCAATCACTAAGATTCCTTTTCCTCCCAATAAAGTGTCAAATTAACTTGGCACAGGATGCAAGACAGTGATTATTTTTATGAAGTAAAAGAAGGATTAATAGCGTTTAATATACAAATGTATGCATATTTGGGAGGGTTGCATCTGTTTTATTGATGCTTGTATTATGTTTATTTTTCTATAAATATTTATGTACTTATAATGCAGCTTTTACAATTTACAACCAGTGTGCATGATATAAATGGGAAACTAAATTGAGTTACATAATTGTCATAGAATTTTAGAAATTTTGCTGCAGAATTTTCTAACTCTCGCTGCAAAAGTCTACCCATAAGGTGCTGTAGAAAAGCGGGGCTGTGCATATACTGAGTGTCCAATGTACTGAAACATATCTCATGCATGTTCCTTGTAGATACCCTGAAAAAACGACTGGCTCTTGGGTTCTAAGGACAAGTTTGAGAAACCTTGATCCACAAACTGTAGGATAAATGCTGACTGACTGAAGGTGTCTCTCACAGGATGTTTTACTGACATACTGTGGTCAAGCTGGAGCAATCTAGCTTGATCCCAGCGCTGCCATAGTGGAACAAGTCAATATATACCTATGATACCTTGAGCATTTTTGGCATGACCTTGAAGTGCTAAATACATGAATATTTGTCTTTATTTGTGAGTCTTCAAACAGACATTATCACCAATGAGCCCTACAAATTGATGTAAATCTTATTCAAAGCAGAAGTTTTGATCTTTTCTCTATCACCTAAATTGGCATTCCATATCATCAAGCTGATCAATCCATAGACTGGTGGGTTGTGTCCATCTACCAGCAGGTGGAGATAGAGAGCAAACTTTTGCCTCCCTATATGTGGTCATGTGCTGCCGTAAACTCCTCAGTATGTTCTCTATCTCAGCAGGTGGTGGTCACACACAGCAGCAGCTCTGGCTAGGCCTCCAAGCCTAATCCTTAGGTTTTGTTGAGGCCTGGGGTTGAGGGCTCTTTTGAGCAAGTGCAAACCTGGTGGTGCCAGGTCCCTCCTTTTCTCCCCCCTCCCGCTGGCTCCGTTTAAAAAAAAAAAAAAATATATATTTTAAACGTCTTTAAAGGCGTTTAATTCGACGTTTCTTTAAATGTTCATTGCAGCTACTCACTGGGACACCAGTTCGTTACAGCTCGGAGCGGCAAGCAGGTAATTTTACCTTTTTATAGCGGGCAGGGGGTTCCCCGATTCTTCTCCTCGTGGCAATGGCGTCGGAGGGCGAGGGCGCAAAGGGTCGCTCCCCGGATCGCTGGAGCGCTTCTAGAGGGGATGCGGGGGTTTTACAACCTGATTCGCCCTTGATGGGTGATAGTTTAGTGACCGATGAATGTCCCGGTCGTTCCTCCGGCGTGGCGGTTTTTTCCCGCCATAAACGCCCATCCCCCGCTCCTCGCCTCCGCCATCTTGGCCGGCCACGCGGCTCGGACGGCTTCTTCGGGGCCGCCCTTGAGGTTGGAGACATTAATGCCATGAACGCCCTTAATTTGGGCGACGGCACAAAAGCGGCTAAAGTTAAGCGCCGTTCTTCCCGCGCGGCTCCTTCACGGAGTTTCGCGCCGGACGCCATTTTGGATGCGCAGCATGTCTCTCCCCCGCTATTGCGAGCGCCGGTTGAGAGTGCGTCTAGGGCTGTTGCCCAGGCTGCGGAAGTGCACAGTCTGGGGGGTTTCTCCCCCGAGTTTGTTTTGCTGCTGCATCAGGCTTTCCTCATGCAAAACGCTGCCCCTGCTCCCTCTTCTGATAAAGAGGTTGAGGTTCCCAGAGGTAAACGCCCTCGGGTTGATTTCCAGGCCTTGGAGGACTTTGTCTCCTCCGATGTAGATGAGGGCAGCGTGTCTGAGGTCTCCCAACGATCCTTTGCGGATTCCTTGGAGGAGATAGATCCCCGCTCGGATGGAGCGGATGACCCCTCTGCAGCGCGGCTTTTTAGCCCAGAGGATTTGCCCAACCTGTTGTTACAGGCCATGGACACTTTGAAGATTTCCTCTCCGGAGGACGTCTCTCCCTCAGCCCCTGTTGGCTCTGCCATTATGCTGGGGACGAAGCGCCCGCCTAGAACCTTCCACGTGCATGATGCCATGCACACCTTAATTTCGGCTCAATGGGATGTCCCTGAAGCGAGCCTTAAAGTGGCTAGGGCTATGTCCCGCCTCTATCCTTTGACTGAAAGTGAACGTGAGGCCTATCTGTGGCCTACCGTGGATTCTTTAATCACTGCGGTGACTAAGAAAACGGCGTTGCCGGTGGAAGGTGGCACGGCCCTAAAGGACGCCCAAGACAGAAGATTGGAGGCGGCCTTAAGGTCGTCCTTTGAGGCAGCTGCTTTAAGTTTGCAGGCCTCAGTTTGCGGCTCCTATGTGGCCAGGGCGTGCCGGACTATGGTGCAGCGGGCTTCCCCCTCGGATCATTCCTTGAGGGCTGATTGGCCGGCCCTGGAATCGGGCTTAGCCTATTTGGCAGACTTGCTGTATGATGTCTGGAGAGCCTCAGCTAAAGGCATGGCTCAGACAGTCTCTGCGCGGCGGTGGCTTTGGCTGAAACATTGGTCTGCTGACCACGCCTCTAAATCCCGCCTGGCTAGTTTGCCTTTTAAAGGCAAGCTGCTCTTTGGGGTCGAGCTGGACAAAATCGTGACCGGTCTCGGCACGTCTAAGGGCAAGAAATTACCAGAGGTCAGGGCTCGGGTTAGTACTCGTCCCGATACCTCCAGAGGACGGTTGCAGGAAGCCCATCGGTACCGCCCGGGCAAGTCGGGTTCCTCTGCCCCCTCTTCCTTCAAGAGGAATTTCTCCCCCAAGCAGCATTCCTTTCGCAGAGACCGCCGTCCCGGAGGTGCTCCCTCCGGTCCTCCCCCAGGGTCTCGTACCCAATGACGGGGCCTGGGTCCACGCCCCAGTGCAGATTGGAGGACGGCTGTCCTCGTTTCTGGGCGAGTGGACCACTATAACTTCAGACGCGTGGGTGCTGGAAGTCATCAGAGACGGCTACAAGCTAGAGTTCTGCCAACCCTTAAGAGACGGGTTTGTACTCCCTCCCTGCAAGTCTCCGGTCAAGCTGTGGTAGTGCAGCAGACCTTGGACAACCTGATCCGCCTGGGTGCGGTCGTTCCGGTGCCAAAAAAAAAATCAGATTGGCAAGGGACGTTACTCCATTTACTTTGTGGTTCCAAAGAAAGGAGGTTCTGTCCGGCCTATCCTCGACCTCAAAGGGGTCAATCGGGCCTGGAAAGTGAGGCACTTTCGCATGGAGACTCTCCGCTCTGTTATAGCGGCAGTGAAGGCAGGAGAGTCCTTGGCTTCCTTGGACATCAAGGAAGCGTACCTGCATATTCCCATCTGGCCTCCTCTCCAACGCTTTCTGCGTTTTACAGTCCTGAGACGACACTTCCAGTTCAGAGCCCTCCCTTTCGGGTTGGCTACTGCTCCGCGGACCTTTTCCAAAGTAATGGGGGTCATAGCGGCCTTCCTGCTAAAGGAAGGAGTACAAGTCCATCCTTATCTGGACGACTGGTTGATCCGAGCCCCCTCTTATGCAGAGTGCGGCAAAGCTAGGGACCGGGTAGTTGCTCTTTTGAGCTCCCTGGGATGGATCATCAACTGGAAGAAGAGCCAGCTGCGCCCGACTCAGTCCCTGGTGTATCTGGGAGTTCGATTCGACACCCAAGTGGGCAGAGTGTTCCTGCCAGACAATCGGATTGTCAAGCTTCAGGCTCAGGTGGACTAGTTCCTAGTAGCCTCTCCTATTCGGGCTTGGGACTACGTGCAGCTGTTGGGCTCTATGACGGCCACGATGGAAGTAGTGCCCTGGGCCAGGGCTCATATGAGACCACTACAGCTATCTCTGCTGCTGCGCTGGACTCCGATGTCGGAGGATTATGCTGTGCGCCTTCCCGTGGACCCAGCAGTGCGCAAGGCGCTGAGCTGGTGGACGCAGACAGACAAGTTGTCTGCAGGATTGCCTCTGGTGACCCCGGAGTGGATTGTCGTCACGACAGACACCTCTTTGATGGGCTGGGGAGCCCACTGCTTGGGAAGGACAGCGCAGGGGCGCTAGTCTCCTGCAGAGGCAAGTGGTCTATCAACCTCCTGGAACTCAGAGCCATTCGGTTGGTGTTATTGGAGTTCATCCCGGTACTGGTGTTGAAGCCTGTACGGGTCCTGTCGGACAATGCCACGGCTGTGGCCTATATCAACCGCCAGGGAGGTACCAAGAGCGCCCCTCTAGCCAAGGAGGCTATGAGTCTTTGCCAGTGGGCGGAAGCGAACCTGGAGCAGCTTTCAGCGGCCCACATTGCCGGAGTCATGAATGTCAAGGCGGACTTTCTCAGTCGCCATACCTTGGAGCCCGGAGAGTGGCAACTATCTGCTCAGGCGTTCTTGGACATCACGAAGCGCTGGGGCCAGCCGAGCCTAGATCTGATGGCGTCATCGGCCAATGGCCAAGTGCCGCGCTTTTTCAGCAGAGGACGGGACCCTCGATCCCTGGGAGTAGATGCTCTTCTCCAACAGTGGCCGACACAAGAGCTCCTCTATGTGTTCCCGCCCTGGCCCATGTTGGGCAGGGTGCTAGACCGGGTAGCAAAGCATCCCGGCAGGGTAATCCTGGTGGGTCCGGATTGGCCCAGACGTCCCTGGTATGCGGACTTGTTCAGGCTCTCAGTCGACGATCCTCTGCGGCTGTCAGTGGAGCAGGGCCTGTTACATCAGGGTCCCGTGGTGATGGAGGATCCCTCTCCCTTTGGTCTTACGGCCTGGCTATTGAGCGGCAGCGTCTGAGGAAGAAGGGCTTCTCAGACAAGGTCATCGCCACTATGCTGAGAGCGAGGAAGCGCTCTACTTCTACTGCTTACGCCAGGGTTTGGCGTATCTTTGCAGCATGGTGTGAAGCAGGCTCACTTTCTCCCTTCACTGCTCCAATTTCTTCAGTGTTGGCGTTCCTGCAAGAAGGTCTGGAGAAAGGCCTGTCGCTCAGTTCCCTTAAAGTCCAGGTAGCGGCTCTGGCTTGCTTCAGGGGCCGCCTGAAGGGTGTTTCCCTGGCTTCGCAGCCAGATGTGGTGCGCTTTCTCAAGGGAGTTAATCACCTGCGCCCTCCTCTGCACTCAGTGGTGCCTGCGTGGAATCTCAACCTGGTGCTAAGAGCATTGCAGAAGCCGCCTTTGGAACCCTTGTCGAGGGCATCTCTGAAAGACCTGACGTTGAAAGCAGTCTTTTTGGTGGCTATCACTTCAGCCAGAAGAGTTTCCGAGCTCCAGGCGCTCTCATGTCGAGAGCCTTTTCTGCAGTTCACTGAGGCAGGAGTGACTATTCGCACAGTGCCTTCCTTCCTGCCCAAGATTGGTTCTCGCTTCCATGTGAATCAGCAGCTCTGTCTCCCTTCCTTTCGTAGGGAGGACTACCCAGAGGAGTACTCCGCTCTTGAATATCTGGATGTGAGACGAGTCATCTTCAGATACTTGGAAGTGACCAATGATTTCCGGAAATCGGATCATCTGTTTGTCCTGTTTGCAGGTCCTCGTAAGGGTCTGCAGGCTGCTAAGCCTACAGTGGCAAGATGGGTCAAGGAAGCCATTGCAGCGGCTTATGTGGCCGCGGGGAAGGTGCCGCCTATCCAGCTGAAGGCTCACTCCACGAGAGCTCAGGCGGCCTCGATGGCAGAGGCCGGATCCGTCTCCTTGGAAGAGATATGCAAGGCGGCAGCGTGGGCTTCGGCTCATACATTCTCCAAGCATTACCGTTTGACTGTGGCTGCACGGGCGGAGGCCCGGTTTGGAGCTTCAGTGTTGAGGTCAGGGATTTCTATGTCCCGCCCTGGGTGAGTACTGCTTCGGTACATCCCACCAGTCTATGGATTGATCAGCTTGATGATATGGAAGGTAAAATTATGTATAATCATACCTGATAATTTTCTTTCCATTAATCATAGCTGATCAATCCATAGCCCCTCCCAGATATCTGTACTGTTTATATTCTGGTTGAATTTTAGGTTCAAGTTTAGCCTTCAGTTACTTCAGGAGGACTTCGTGTTCAAGTTCTTCTTTCACTTGGATTCTTCAAGAGTTGAGACGAGTTTGTGTTACAGTGAGCTGCTGCATTCCTCTCCCCTCCGTTTTACGGGGCTGGATTGAGACATAAATTCTGCCGGCACTCCCTCCCGCTTCGTGCGGCTGTAGGGCAGCTTTGTACCCCTCCCGCTTCGGCGGTGTTAGGGTCAGTCAGCTCCTCCCGCGGTTGCGGTTGCAGGATAAGCCAGATCCCCCCGCATCGGCGGGTGTGGTGTCCCTCCCCCGCTCCGCGGGGATGAGCTGGACGGATTCCCCTCCCCCACTTGTGTGGGGATGAGCTGGGTTAATTCCCCTCCCCCGTTTCGGCGGTGGTGAGCTGGGCAGAGTGTCCCTTCGTGGGTGTAATTCTCTAAGTGCTGAGTCCTGCGGATGGAGCTTTGATATCGACATACTGAGGAGTTTCCGGCAGCACATGACCACATATAGGGAGGCAAAAGTTTGCTCTTTATCTCCACCTGCTGGTAGATGGACACAACCCACCAGTCTATGGATTGATCAGCTATGATTAATGGAAAGAAAATTATCAGGTATGATTATACATAATTTTACCTTAGGAGTGCTGTTAAATATTTTTAGCTTTTTTTTTTCTTCTTTTTTTTGCAGCAGACATGATTGTCATTCACAGAATATTAAGCAAAATTTGCTTTGAAAATAACTATAGATTTAGAATTTAAAAATTATATATATTCATAGGCATGTATATACACACATGTAGAACAGTAAGGTCAAAGGATGAGTCTTCCAACACTTAATCACTCAAAACTGGTGTTTTTTTTTTTTAAAAGGTTTATTGAAGGACAGTTGGGACCTGACTTAGGACCATGTTTCAGCTTAAAAAAGCCTGCCTCTGGATCTTTTGTAGTTAAAGTAACATAACATAGTAACATAACATAGTAGATGACGGCAGAAAAAGACCTGCATGGTCCATCTAGTCTGCCCAACAAGATCAACTCATATGTGCTACTTTTTGTGTATACCCTACCTTGATTTGTACCTGTCCTCTTCAGGGCACAGACCGTATAAGTCTGCCCAGCACTATCCCCGCCTCCCACCACCGGCTCTGGCACAGACCGTATAAGTCTGCCCAGCACTATCCCCGCCTCCCAACCATTAAAACTATCCTTCCGAGCATTAGAACAAAGAGAACATCCAAGAAAGAAATTGCACGGGAACAGATACAGCGCTTTTGTCAGGTACAGTGTCAAGCTGACGAGTGTAATTTCTTTCTTGGATGTTCTGAACAATATTTTTCATATACTTTAACTACAAAAGACCCCTGAGGTAGGTAGTTTTAAGCGAAAACATGGTCCCGTGTCAGGTCCCCATTGTCCTTCAATAAACAACCTTAAAAAAAACAGTCCATCAGTTTTATGAGTGGTTAAGTGTTAGAAGACTCATCCTTTGACCTTACTGTTCTGTGTGCTCTTTAAGGTCCATCTTGTTCCTCCATTTCGGTGAGTTGTCCTCCTATACACAAATGCACACAGATCGGAAAAAAAAAAAAAAAACTCGGACAAAGGTCTACACAGATGCCTAAAGTTTGGTGCATCCTACCAGATCCAGTCAGAAGGGATGTTCTGATGTCAAGGAGGTAGCCCAAATAGTTGTCCCTACCAGTGTTAGGACTGGGCCTAGCCTAAGAAGTTGCTGTCCATGTGGGTGGGTATGGTTTGATAACGTTGTGCCAATAGAACAGTGGCCTAGAGCTTCTTCCTGTTACTAATTCCTATGGTGAGAGGGGAAGAATAAATGGAAGGAGAGAGCAATGAAAAGTTAAAGGAAAAGAAGAAAAAGAGGCCCTTTTACTAAAGCTTAGTGTGCACTAAAGGAATTAATACTTGTTAACTGCTAAGAAGCCTGTAGGTATAAAATGGGCTTCTTAGCATTTAGTGCACACTTAATTCCGTTGGCACATGCTGAACTTTAGTAAAAAGGCTCCTAAATGAGCAAAATGCCACGATATGCCTCCTCATCTAGAGAATCTCATATTACATTTCCCAAGTTGTAAAAACTTAACCTTCAAAACTATCCATAGTCCTAATTTTTCTTACCAAAATACCAAACCCTGGAACTCATTACCCAAGTATATCAGATACTCAGTCGATTATATGTCACTTAGAAGTTTACTTAAAGCCCACTTCTTTAGGTATGTGTTCAGCTAATATGAAAAGATTTTTTTCTAAATAGTTGTATTCTTGTATTAATATTAATTGTCTTGTAATGCTTCTTCTTAATTTGTTATGTAAACTGCATTGATCCTGAGTTTTCTTGGGAAAATGCGAGGTAGAAATGTCGTCATAATAAATAGTCAAAAATAGTGTAAAGGCAAAATAAGAACAAAAAATTCCCTGATGGCTAGCACCCAAGTTTTCTAAATATTTTTTTTGTGTATATGCATATATTATGTATGAAATGAGATATGTATACACATATTTTTATATGCATTTAGATCTTCATAAAACAATTTATAAATATTTGTATCATACATAAATTCCAAATTCATAGTTTCCTTGGTGCTATTTTGCTTGTACTAGTTCCATAAAGGTATTTTCGGACCACACAGGAATTCCTATTTGAATTTTTGTATTTGCAGTGATAAAAGGATTTTTAGTGTAAAATGTTTTGATCACAAGTCTATATAATCCAGAATGCTTATCTTTACCAGTGCAGGTTTATCGCGTGTGTCTCAATAGAATAAGATCTGTGGGACAGAATACCCGATCTTTCACTAACTTTTTCCACTATGTTACTATTTACATCTGTTTACAGTGCTTTAAACTAAGAGCTGCAGATTGGTCTGGTGTTCAGCCAATGTACAATAAATATTTGGTATTCATTTGCATACATTGAGTCAGATTTGTTTGTGGCCCTCCGGAGCGTAAGACTAAATATGTAACTCCCTTATCGCATTGTACAGATGCTTACAGGATTATTGTTTATTGATTGATTGGGGGGGGGGGGGGGGTTGGGGGATCACTACTGGGAAATCTTGTGCTGCATGCTGTGTAAGAACTAGAATCTTTGCTCACAGATGTACAGATGCATATTCTGAAAACTGTGCCTGCGCACTGCTGACTGCAGCCATTAACATCCACAGAGTAATAATGTTAATATGGCTTTAAGTATGTAATGTGTTTTTTGTTTTCTGTGACTACACTTCTTTTGATAAGGGCCATTCCTGTGATTTGGTGCTTGTGCTCTTGGGTTGCCATGCAGGAAATTCAAGGTCAGGACTCCTCTCTGTGGCCTACAGGATTTTAGAATTAATGTTCAGAGGTTACTGACAGATTCAGTGCTGCAAGGCTTCCAGCAGTCATCCAGCTTGGTGTTGGAAAAGATTAGGGGACGGAAGGGCTTTTTTTTTTTTGTTTTTGTTTTAACTCCTTTAAGGAACGATTTGTATATGCATCTGAGGAGTTGTATGTAGACCCTTTTTCTTAAGTGTCTGAGCCAGCTGTCTAACTGCTGGTAGTTGATCTGTATTCCATGTTCAAATTTGTCATTTAGATTTCTTTTTATACAGGGTTCCTAGAATTTTTTAGTGCTTAATGTAAAACTCAGATAAGATGAAAATTGGTCTATTTTTTTTGTATCTTTCTCAGAAAGATCAGTGTTAATGCTGGCTATTAGGTACCACGCACTTGCTTATTTTTTCATTTTAACAGCTGGACCTTTTCTCTCATCTTTCGGGCTTCTTGCGCCACAGGAGCCAGACTCTACTGGACTACAGCACTATGAGCCTTTTATTTGCAACAAACTGGAATTTTTTTTTTTCGTTTTATAACATCTCCCTCCCATCCAGTCCAGCCATTGCCATGCCAGTCCTTAGCCTCAGGGTAGCCCAAGTCTAGCTTCTTGATGTCACCAAATTTTAATGACCAAGGTGCCCTCCTCCAGTTCCAGAGAGTGTGAATGCTGCTTTCACAGCGTTTCTAGCCCTAACATCCCCAGGGAGCAGAGTCTAGGCTTATGAATCAATATGTTTCTTAGACAATAATCCTAGAAAGGGGCACCTATTATGAGCCTATTCTATAAAGGAAAGCAGAAGCCTACTTTTCTTTATTGAATCCTAGCCTAGCAGGGCAAATATGCCTGTATAATTTAGGCATAAAGCTGGTGCAAATCCACACATATTGCCTATCACGGAACTGATCTAAATGCTCATGCCAGATTAGTTAAAAAAAAAAAACTTGCATAAATCATAGTATTCTATAATTTACACACATAGCTGTGAGCCCATGCACAGACTCTGCCCATGTGTACTCCCAGCTTCAGACTACAGGTATCATATTGAGGCACCTTTTTATATAATGGTACATAGCCAGAATATTAGCACTTATATGCCAGTAATCTGGTCATTTACACATTCTCTTAATGCCTAAATGTTGAAACCCTCCTTTATAGTATTACCCACACACTGTTGCTGAGCCACTGGATTGGCACCAGTACTGTATTTATATGCAGCCCACTGACTAGGCCAAAGGTGCTGATCATAAAAGCTGCTAAGGTACATATGTTCAGATTCTGGCTTTGTCTTGGTTAGTGTTGCAGTTCAGCACAGGGGTGAGAAAGCTATAGTCCACGGGTCAAATCTAGTCCACCAAGCTGTGGTTTCCAGCCTGCCGCTCAACATCCCAAACTTACATATTAACTGGTCCACTGATGGTGCTTTCCCAGTTGTCCTGGAAAGGATGACACGAAAGGCCTCAATTTTCACTTGGGATGGTGTGTGGAAACTCATGCCTCATAAAATATGGACATTTGGGACTTAAGGTGATAATGTCACCAGGGCAGCTGATGTGGCTGATGGAATCTGGTATCATGCAGAGGAAGATAGGGAACCTAACTGCCCCCATACATTTATGCTTGTGGGGCAGGTAGGAGTGGGGATGCTGAGGTCTGGCTAGAAGAGCACTGAGGTTACTCATACCCCAGACCCTTTCCCTACCCCACCCCTGTCGTGACTCTGTTAGTGTGCCCTCTGGCCAAAAGATATGGGCACTGCTGCTTTAGCAGCTGATGGGGATTCTCTGTACGACTGATAGCAGTAAGGGGTATTTTTCATTCCTGAGAAATTAGGAAAATCATAAAATATAGAAGTTGACTTGCTCTGAAGGAAAAATCAGTAAGAATGAACAAAAGACCCTTTTGTGCTTGTGAAGAGCTCATTGCGTCTCTTTGCTAGCAGCAGGCTGTCCCGTTGCTGTGTCTGCTTGTTTGTAATAACAGCAGCTTAGTATATGAGGAGGTGATGGGAGGAGAGTAAATTTTATAGCCATTCAAATAGAAGAAAGGTTTGTTCCCTTATTTTGCAGCTGAACACTCTAACTTGCTTTTTAAGAGGAAGTGCTGTGCAGAGACAGGAAATAAGCTCACAGTACACTACGATCCACTTCACTGTGTGACCTTCCATGGCAGCATAGTGAGTGTTCAGTTGCACAGTAAATCAGGCTGCTCCCCTTGTTTCCATCCCTTTGTTGAATCCACTGGTGCTGCTTTATTGCACAGAGTATTGCACAGCTCAGTTTTTGAAAAGCAGTGTGGTGGTGGATCTGCTTCCTGGTTTGTGTTACACTCTGTGCAGTCAACTCTGCGAGCTTACATGTCGTATACGGCTTGTGTGCACATGTGCTCTTTTATTTCCTTTGTGAGAAGGATTTTGTGGCATAGGAGGGAATATTTGAAATCTATTGGGTTACTCATACTCTGTTTACCTCTCTTCTCAGGGGAAAGCTTGGTCGTTACCCTCCATGGCCTGGAAAGGTGAGTTTATGGCAATTAATTTATAGGCATTTTGAATGCCCATTGTGGTACTGATTCCAGATCAAAGCCTTTTTTTTTTAAAGCGTGAGTAACACTTGTTCTGAACAAAAATCATTAAAACAAAATTTTCAATAAGTTTTTATAGACTAAAAGATATAATTAGGGTTTTGAAAGTTAACTCGTTCACTTGTCTGGGGAACTGGCAGTGGCAAAAATGTCTTTGGCCCTGGAGCAAGGTAGAAGATGTCAGACCTGGGAAGACTACTACTACTACTACTTAGCATTTCTATAGCGCTGCCAGAGTTACGCAGCGCTGTACAAGTTTAGATAAGGGGAAGGACAGTCCCTGCTCAAGAGAGCTTACAATCTAAAGGAGACTGCGAGGGTTGAGTAAGAGGACTCCTGAACAGGCATGGCTTGTTAATGAGAGCTTGAAGGAGTCAGGGTGGGGAATGAGTGGGTTGTGAGAGATCTCTACTTTGTGCCAGGAGCATCCTGAGCTGGAATCGTGTCCTGTTCAACACACCCCCTACCCCACCCCACCCACTGTGCCACAGCCACTTCAGGGGAGACAATGGACAGAGACAGGGAGTGACTTTATTTTTCTCCCCCCCCTTAATTTCAATTTAATTTATATTTTTGTAATCCGCACAACCAAAAAGACTGTACAGGGTGGGGAACAATACATAAAATACATTAAGAAGCAATTACAGACCACATAACAACCCTCCATACAGTTCCACCCATCACAATCCCAAAGACCCAAAATATTGGCTAAAAAGCCATGCTTTTATTTGGCGACAAAACAGTATATAGTTGGACAAATCTTTCAACAGAATCGGAAGCTTATTCCACAAAATTGGTATTTCACCCGTAAAACATTCAAGTTGAATAAAACTTGATGTGCTGCTCTTTCAAAAAAAAAAAAAAAAAAGGTCAAAGCAATTTATGATACAATTTGGTAATACAGAAAAGAACACCGTAATCTATAGGTCAGAGACCACACACAAGAATGACACACTTAAAGGTTTTCTAAGACCAGAATTGTGCATTACTATCATCCTGGTCAACCAACCTAAAAGCTTCCTGAAAAAAATGTGTTTTAACTTAATCTTAAATTTCTTAAAAGATGCCTTCCCCTGAATGTTCACTGGAAGCTGGTTCCATAAGATTAGAGCACACCAATAGAACTCACTTTCTCAGGTTCACACTAGGCCAGCCTTAGAAGAAGTAGGAAACGCTAGCAAACCTTAAAATTTTACCTGGGTTATAAAGGCAGGTCATAGGTACTAGGTAAGAAGAAGTCCTATCGTAAAACGTTTTGGGGCTCTTGCAGCCCTCACTGCCTCCTAAATAGGAGGCTGTAAGGGCTCTGGCAGCAAATGGCTGCATGCCAAAATTTTTAAGTAGCACACAGCCATTTACTTCCTCTATTGGGAAAATGGTCTTTTACCTGCTTCTGTAAAAGGTGGCCTTGGCATGCGGCAATCCCACGCACTGCCACCATTTACCACCACTTGGTTAAAGGGCCCCTTTATGAACTACCATTAAAATCCTAAACATCACCCTATAGTGTATTGGGAGCTAATGATACTGAACTTACAGTAACTCAGAAGCACAGCAAAGATGACAAAAACTGAGATGACCTTCTAGAATGGTGCTAAGACTCTTCTCGTGAACAATGCATGACTCAGCACAGGCCATGTTTCAGCAAACTAGGTCTGCATCAGGAGTCTAATGCCGTTAAGTAAATCTCACATGCTAACACAATTCCAACCTTCAGTTCTTCAAGTCGTACACGATAAGATCATCATCTGTAGTATAGCGTTGAGTGAAAAGTTTTGCCAACATCGCAAGCAAACTGAAAAGGAGGATCATATAGTAGCATAACATGATCCCTGTTTTTAACCCCCCCCCCCCCCCACGCACACACACACACACACACACACACGTGACCAAGAGCGCATTAATGGAAATTGCCTAGCTGAGGAAAGGTGGAGATCATGATGAACATACCTAGAACACAGGTTTCATGCCGAAACAAGTTTAAGGCAGGACTTCAAATAGAAAGACCTATCCCATGTAGAGCCTTAAACTCCAAGCACAGAACGTCTCTGCACCTGCCTTTTGCTTGCAGTTGCCTGCCACAGCTGCGGATCTGTGCAGGAGCTTCAGAGCGCTTAAAATGAGTGAGCCAGCGGGAGGGGGAGAGGACAGGGAGATAAGACAGGGTAATGCAGAATACGGGAGAAGCGGAAGAGATGGGGCAATGCAGGATATGGAAGGTGTGCAGAGATGGGGCTGTGTAGGATATGGGGTGGGGAAAGAGCAATACATAATATGATGGTGAAGAGATGTGGCAATGCAGAATATCGGGGGTAGAGACAGATAAAGCAATGCAGAATATGAGAGTTGGTATGGGGCAATGCAGGATATAGGGGGAGACAAGGCAATACTAGGTGGTTGGGGCAATGACTAATGATGGTTTTGTTTTTGTGGTGGTGGTGGGGAGCGGAGGAGAGACGGTGAAAGTGGATGTTTGGGAGGGCGGGACTGAGAGATGGGTCAATTGTGAATGGTGATGGTGTGTGAGAGACGAGATGGGTGATGCTGGGTGGTGAAGAGGAGATAGAGAGATGGGTTGATGGTGAATGATGGAGAGAGAGCAGCAATGCTGGATGGTTGGGGAGAGAGAGAGGGGGGTGTGCTGGATGCAAGGGAAGAGAGGAACAGATGTTGGAAATGGATAGAGGAAAGAAAGAAGTGACATGAACAGAGGATAGGAGAAGGGAATAGAGGAGAAATGCACATAGATGGCAGGGAATGGAAGAGAGAAGGGAGGAGATGCTGCCCATGGATGGAAGGAAAGGGAAGAGCTGGAAACTAGATTTGAGAAGGAGGCAGAAAAATGAAAGAAAGTTGGACATGAAAGGAGGAGAGAAAAGAAATAGTGAATGGACATGAGGCCCAGAGCACAGAGAAAGGGAAGCAGAACCAGAGACGGGAACAAGATGATTAGAAAAATAAAATTCACGAGACAACAAAGGTAAGAAAAATGATTTTATTTTCAGTTTCATAATTAAAATGTCAGCTCTGAGAATTATTTCTCTTGTCTATATTTTGCACTGTACAGGAGGAAATATGAGGGGGGGGGGGGGGGCACGTCATGCAATTGCACGATTAAAACTTTTAATGCGATTATAAAGTAAGGGTTTTTCCCTATCCCATATCTTATAAGTAACTTTGTGAGCTGCGATATTCATTTTCTTATTACATTTTATAGATATTTTCTTTAACAAGAGTTATACTTGTGTAATTATCAGAATTCACAATATTCATTCATAAACAATAAGAAATTCACATTATCAAACTAAATACAATTCTTCCAATACCACACTAGTCCACAAAAAAGGAGGAGGATCCATTACGCAATACAAAGGAAATAAGTAATAGGATAAATAGTGATACTTTTGCTGTCACTACTAGGATTTAGTTTTATGTTCCGGTTACTAGCTCCCACAGGGGGAACTAGTTGCAGAAAATCTAGTAGGAGCTACACCTAATTGGGACTCAAGAGACTTAGAAGGCCATTAAAGTAGTTAAATGTTGAGGTTCATAAAATATATAGCTAGCCCCCTGATACATAATTAAACATTTACAAGGATATCACAAAAAGAACAATGCTCCTAACTTTAAAACAGCAGGCTTTAAAATCAGGAACTGACGTCTTCTTTTCTGTGTTTCCTTGGACACATCTGTGAAAAGTTGAATATTTGCATTAAGAAAGGTATTATCTTTGGCATAAAAAGAATTGAAGGAGCCAGTCTCTGTCAGGGTCAGGCGCACATGTTACCGATAATGTGGAAACCACAGGGTCCGAATCTGAACGTTGAAGAAAGTATGTCAAGTCCAAAGTATCTATTTCTAAGGAATGAGTCTGAATGGCTCCTTCCCTTTTCTTATCCTGAGGAAGATAATATGGCCTGATCACAGGTGGAACAGATAAGAATATAAGCATTTGCCACTCTGGGACAGACTGAAGGTCCATCAAGCCCAGTATCCTGTTTTCCAACAGTGGCCAACCCACGTCAGATCCCAAAGTACTTGGTAAGATCCCAAAACTGTAGAGTACATTTTATGATGCTTATCCTAGAAATAAACAGTGGATTTTCCACACAATAATGGCTTATGGACTTTTCTTTTAGGAAGTTAGCCAAACCTTTTTTTTTAAACCCTGCTAAGCTAACTGCTTTCACAAAGGTACTTTCAACACAGTTGTTACAAACCTCTTGTATCAGTAGTTGACACTGCTGGCAAGTGTGAAAATGAATAAATCTCAAATTCTTTCACCTATTGACATTATCCAAAGCTTCCTATGTATCACAGTAATATCTTTGATTTCTGCTGCTTCGCTTTGTTGCACTGTTGACACTTTCTCCTAAACATCTGAAATGCGCTGTTTTAAATCTCCAGTATCATCCCATATAGTGCCTAATTGCCGGTCCATTATCTGAAGAAAAGGGGCCAGTTGGCGTAGTAAAAATTGTTCCAAATGAAGGATACCTTCCCATAAAGTCTCCAAAGAAAAAAAATCCTAGGTTTTGCCAGAAAAAAAGAAGCTACTCCTTGAGGAAAGGATTTTGCCATAAATATTGGATAATAGTATTAATACAATTTTATTTACCTTCTGTGCTCTCTTTCACTCCTCTATCCATCACAGCAGCACCCTGAGCCTGCAGATCTCCTACTGGTTAGACATCATCCTTCAAAGTCAGTACAGTAGCCGAGGTGCCCACATGAAGCACCTCAATAGTGCCGCTACTCCCTGGCTCTAGAGACAAATTGCCTTGTGGCATCAGTGGGGCCATCCGGAACTCTGGGGACAGGGAAACTTCCAGCTCCATGGAAGACGCTAAGCCTCCTTCTACTGATGCCACCCCTAGCAAGCTTCCCGGAGTTTGCTGTGCTGCCACATCAACCTACCGAACAAAATTGTTCATAGGGCCAGTAATTGCTGTTGTTGAAGGCTCCATAAAACGCTGCTTTGATCGTTTCCGCTTTTTACCCATTGGGCCAGTCATAGGAACTTTTTCAAGGCAAAACAAGAGTGTAGTGGAGCTCTGCACTAGGTGTCCACTATCTTGGATCCCCAAACCACAATATTCTGTGTAATTTCTTCAATACTAATTTAAGTAAGCTCAAATACAATGCATTACAATAGTCCAGGTGACTCAACACAGTCGCCTTGGCCACTTTATGGAAGTCCTGGCCAGATAGATAAGGGCATATCTGATGCACCAGCTTCAACTTTAACCAGGCCTTATTTACAGCTTTATTAATCTGGCATTCCAAGGTCAGTGTAGAAGAAAAAAGAGCCCCCCAAATCCTTGCCTCCATAACAATGACAGCTTTCAGGGCAGCCCTGCTCTGTGCTCCTGTTGTCACTACCCTTCCTTTCCCTTTATTGGAGAGGGAATAGGAATGCTTGAATCTTATTGTTGAAAATTTCTGATTCTTCACATAAAAAGCAAAAATACTGTAACATTTTATAAGGAATACATAGGTAATTATATCGTAGTGATAGGGTGGATCGAATTTGTGGAGGGGTAGCGTTGTATATTAACGTGAGCCTTGAATCAAATAGATTGAAAATTCTGCAGGAAACAAAACACTTCTTGGAATCACTGTGGATTGAAATTCCATGTGTAAAGGGGAAAAGGATATTGATAGGAGTGTACTACCGTCCGCCTGGCCAGGATGAACAGACGGATGCAGAAATGTTAAAGGAAATTAGGGACGCGAACAATCTGGGCAACACAATAATAATGGGTGAGTTAAATTACCCCAATATTGACTGGGTAAATGTAACATCGGGGCACGCTAGGGAGGTAAAATTCCTTGATGAAATCAAGGACACCTTTATGGAGCAGCTGGTACAGGAGCTGAAGAGAGAAGGAAAAATTCTACATCTAGTCCTTAGTGGAGCGCATGATCTGGTGCAGAAGGTAATGGTGCTGGGGCCACTTGATAACAGTGATCATATTATCATCGGATTTGATATTAGCTTCGAAGTAAGTATACATAGGAAATCAAATACGTTAGCGTTTAACTTTAAAAAAGGTGACTATGATAAAATGAGAAGAACGGTGAAAAAAAGAGGAGCGACTGCGAGGGTCAAAAATTTACATCAGGCGTGGATGCTGTTCAAAAACACCATCCTGGAAGCCCAGGCCAAATATATTCCGCGTATTAAAAAAGGAGGACTGTAGACCAAATGACAGCCGGCGTGGTTAAAAAGTGAGGTGAAGGAAGATATTAGAGCTAAAAGAAAATCCTTCAGAAAATGGAAGAAGGAACCGACTGAAAATAATAAGAAACTGCATACGGAATGTCAAGTCAAATGCAAAGTGCTGATAAGGAAGGCTAAGAGGGACTTCGAAAAAAAGATTGCGTTGGAGGCAAAAACACAAAGTAAAAATTTTTTTAGGTATATTAAAAGCAGGAAGCCGGCAAAAGAATCGGTTGGACTGCTAGATGACCGAGGAGTAAAAGGGACGATCAGGAAAGACAAAGCCGTAGTGGAGAGATTAAATGAATTCTTCCATATCATCAAGCTGATCAATCCATAGACTGGTGGGTTGTGTCCATCTACCAGCAGGTGGAGATAGAGAGCAAACTTTTGCCTCCCTATATGTGATCATGTGCTGCCGGAAACTCCCCAGTATGTTCTCTATCTCAGCAGGTGGTGGTCACACACAGCAGCAGCTCTGGCTAGGCCTCCAAGCCTAATCCTTAGGTTTTGTTGAGGCCTGGGGTTGAGGGCTCTTTTGAGCAAGTGCAAACCTGGTGGTGCCAGGTCCCTCCTTTTCTCCCCCCTCCCGCTGGCTCCGTTTAAAAAAAAAAAAAAAAAAAAAAAAAAAATATTTTTAAACGTCTTTAAAGGCGTTTAATTCGACGTTTCTTTAAACGTTCATTGCAGCTACTCACTGGGACACCAGTTCGTTACAGCTCGGAGCGGCAAGCAGGTAATTTTACCTTTTTATAGCGGGCAGGGGTTTCCCCGATTCTTCTCCTCGTGGCAATGGCGTCGGAGGGCGAGGGCGCAAAGGGTCGCTCCCCGGATCGCTGGAGCGCTTCTAGAGGGGATGCGGGGGTTTTACAACCTGATTCGCCCTTGATGGGTGATAGTTTAGTGACCGATGAATGTCCCGGTCGTTCCTCCGGCGTGGCGGTTTTTTCCCGCCATAAACGCCCATCCCCCGCTCCTCGCCTCCGCCATCTTGGCCGGCCACGCGGCTCGGACGGCTTCTTCGGGGCCGCCCTTGAGGTTGGAGACATTAATGCCATGAACGCCCTTATTTTGGGCGACGGCACAAAAGCGGCTAAAGTTAAGCGCCGTTCTTCCCGCGCGGCTCCTTCACGGAGTTTCGCGCCGGACGCCATTTTGGATGCGCAGCATGTCTCTCCCCCGCTATTGCGAGCGCCGGTTGAGAGTGCGTCTAGGGCTGTTGCCCGGGCTGCGGAAGTGCACAGTCTGGGGGGTTTCTCCCCCGAGTTTGTTTTGCTGCTGCATCAGGCTTTCCTCATGCAAAACGCTGCCCCTGCTCCCTCTTCTGATAAAGAGGTTGAGGTTCCCAGAGGTAAACGCCCTCGGGTTGATTTCCAGGCCTTGGAGGACTTTGTCTCCTCCGATGTAGATTAGGGCAGCGTGTCTGAGGTCTCCTCCTTTGCGGATTCCTTGGAGGAGATAGATCCCCGCTCGGATGGAGCGGATGACCCCTCTGCAGCGCGGCTTTTTAGCCCAGAGGATTTGCCCAACCTGTTGTTACAGGCCATGGACACTTTGAAGATTTCCTCTCCGGAGGACGTCTCTCCCTCAGCCCCTGTTGGCTCTGCCATTATGCTGGGGACGAAGCGCCCGCCTAGAACCTTCCACGTGCATGATGCCATGCACACCTTAATTGCGGCTCAATGGGATGTCCCGGAAACGAGCCTTAAAGTGGCTAGGGCTATGTCCCGCCTCTATCCTTTGGCTGTGAGTGAACGTGAGGCCTATCTGTGGCCTACCGTGTATTCTTTAATCACTGCGGTGACTAAGAAAACGGCGTTGCCGGTGGAAGGTGGCACGGCCCTAAAGGACGCCCAAGACAGAAGATTGGAGGCGGCCTTAAGGTCGTCCTTGGAGGCAGCTGCTTTAAGTTTGCAGGCCTCAGTTTGCGGCTCCTATGTGGCCAGGGCGTGCCGGACTATGGTGCAGTGGGCTTCCCCCTCGGATCATTCCTTGAGGGCTGATTGGCCGGCCCTGGAATCGGGCTTAGCCTATTTGGCAGTCTTGCTGTATGATGTCTGGAGAGCCTCAGCTAAAGGCATGGCTCAGACAGTCTCTGCGCGGCGGTGGCTTTGGCTGAAACATTGGTCTGCTGACCACGCCTCTAAATCCCGCCTGGCTAGATTGCCTTTTAAAGGCAAGCTGCTCTTTGGGGTCGAGCTGGACAAAATCGTGACCGATCTCGGCACGTCTAAGGGCAAGAAATTACCAGAGGTCAGGGCTCGGGTTAGTACTCGTCCCGATACCTCCATACCGCCCGGGCAAGTCGGGTTCCTCTGCCCCCTCTTCCTTCAAGAGGAATTTCTCCCCCAAGCAGCATTCCTTTCGCAGAGACCGCCGTCCCGGAGGTGCTCCCTCCGGTCCTCCCCCAGGGTCTCGTACCCAATGACGGGGCCTTGGTCCACGCCCCAGTGCAGATTGGAGGACGGCTGTCCTCGTTTCTGGGCGAGTGGACCACTATAACTTCAGACGCGTGGGTGCTGGAAGTCATCAGAGACGGCTACAAGCTAGAGTTCTGCCAACCCTTAAGAGACGGGTTTGTACTCTCTCCCTGCAAGTCTCCGGTCAAAGCTGTGGTAGTGCAGCAGACCTTGGACAACCTGATCCGCCTGGGTGCGGTCGTTCCGGTGCCAAAAAATCAGATTGGCAAGGGACGTTACTCCATTTACTTTGTGGTTCCAAAGAAAGGAGGTTCTGTCCGGCCTATCCTCGACCTCAAAGGGGTCAATCGGGCCTGGAAAGTGAGGCACTTTCGCATGGAGACTCTCCGCTCTGTTATAGCGGCAGTGAAGGCAGGAGAGTTCTTGGCTTCCTTGGACATCAAGGAAGCGTACCTGCATATTCCCATCTGGCCTCCTCTCCAACGCTTTCTGCGTTTTACAGTCCTGAGACGACACTTCCAGTTCAGAGCCCTCCCTTTCGGGTTGGCTACTGCTCCGCGGACCTTTTCCAAAGTAATGGGGGTCATAGCGGCCTTCCTGCTAAAGGAAGGAGTACAAGTCCATCCTTATCTGGACGACTGGTTGATCCGAGCCCCCTCTTATGCAGAGTGCGGCAAAGCTATGGACCGGGTAGTTGCTCTTTTGAGCTCCCTGGGATGGATCATCAACTGGAAGAAGAGCCAGCTGCGCCCGGCTCAGTCCCTGGTGTATCTGGGAGTTCGATTCGACACCCAAGTGGGCAGAGTGTTCCTGCCAGACAATCGGATTGTCAAGCTTCAGGCTCAGGTGGACTAGTTCCTAGTAGCCTCTCCTATTCGGGCTTGGGACTACGTGCAGCTGTTGGGCTCTATGACGGCCACGATGGAAGTAGTGCCCTGGGCCAGGGCTCATATGAGACCACTACAGCTATCTCTGCTGCTGCGCTGGACTCCAATGTAGGAGGATTATGCTGTGCGCCTTCCCGTGGACCCAGCAGTGCGCAAGGCGCTGAGCTGGTGGACGCAGACAGACAAGTTGTCTGCAGGATTGCCTCTGGTGACCCCGGAGTGGATTGTCGTCACGACAGACGCCTCTTTGATGGGCTGGGGAGCCCACTGCTTGGGAAGGACAGCGCAGGGGCTCTAGTCTCCTGCAGAGGCAAGTGGTCTATCAACCTCCTGGAACTCAGAGCCATTCGCTTGGTGTTATTGGAGTTCATCCCGGTACTCGTGTTGAAGCCTGTACGGGTCCTGTCGGACAATGCCACGGCTGTGGCCTATATCAACCGCCAGGGAGGTACCAGAGCGCCCCTCTAGCCAAGGAGGCTATGAGTCTTTGCCAGTGGGCGGAAGCGAACCTGGAGCAGCTTTCAGCGGCCCACATTGCCGGAGTCATGAATGTCAAGGCGGACTTTCTCAGTCGCCATACCTTGGAGCCCGGAGAGTGGCAACTATCTGCTCAGGCGTTCTTGGACATCACGAAGCGCTGGGGCCAGCCGAGCCTAGATCTGATGGCGTCATCAGCCAATGGCCAAGTGCCGCGCTTTTTCAGCAGAGGACGGGACCCTCGATCCCTGGGAGTAGATGCTCTTCTCCAACAGTGGCCGACACAAGAGCTCCTCTATGTGTTCCCGCCCTGGCCCATGTTGGGCAGGGTGCTAGACCGGGTGGCAAAGCATCCCGGCAGGGTAATCCTGGTGGGTCCGGATTGGCCCAGACGTCCCTGGTATGCGGACTTGTTCAGGCTCTCAGTCGACGATCCTCTGCGGCTGTCAGTGGAGCAGGGCCTGTTACATCAGGGTCCCGTGGTGATGGAGGATCCCTCTCCCTTTGGTCTTACGGCCTGGCTATTGAGCGGCAGCGTCTGAGGAAGAAGGGCTTCTCAGACAAGGTCATCGCCACTATGCTGAGAGCGAGGAAGCGCTCTACTTCTACTGCTTACGCCAGGGTTTGGCGTATCTTTGCAGCATGGTGTGAAGCAGGCTCACTTTCTCCCTTCACTGCTCCAATTTCTTCAGTGTTGGCGTTCCTGCAAGAAGGTCTGGAGAAAGGCCTGTCGCTCAGTTCCCTTAAAGTCCAGGTAGCGGCTCTGGCTTGCTTCAGGGGCCGCCTGAAGGGTGCTTCCCTGGCTTCGCAGCCAGATGTGGTGCGCTTTCTCAAGGGAGTTAATCACCTGCGCCCTCCTCTGCACTCAGTGGTGCCTGCGTGGAATCTCAACCTGGTGCTAAGAGCATTGCAGAAGCCGCCTTTGGAACCCTTGTCGAGGGCATCTCTGAAAGACCTGACGTTGAAAGCAGTCTTTTTGGTGGCTATCACTTCAGACAGAAGAGTTTCCGAGCTCCAGGCGCTCTCATGTCGAGAGCCTTTTCTGCAGTGCACTGAGGCAGGAGTGACTATTCGCACAGTGCCTTCCTTCCTGCCCAAGATTGGTTCTCGCTTCCATGTGAATCAGCAGCTCTGTCTCCCTTCCTTTCGTAGGGAGGACTACCCAGAGGAGTACTCCGCTCTTGAATATCTGGATGTGAGACGAGTCATCATCAGATACTTGGAAGTGACCAATGATTTCCGGAAATCGGATCATCTGTTTGTCCTGTTTGCAGGTCCTCGTAAGGGTCTGCAGGCTGCTAAGCCTACAGTGGCAAGATGGGTCCAGGAAGCCATTGCAGCGGCTTATGTGGCCGCGGGGAAGGTGCCGCCTATCCAGCTGAAGGCTCACTCCACGAGAGCTCAGGCGGCCTCGATGGCAGAGGCCGGATCCGTCTCCTTGGAAGAGATATGCAAGGCGGCAACGTGGGCTTCGGCTCATACATTCTCCAAGCATTACCGTTTGACTGTGGCTGCACGGGCGGAGGCCCGGTTTGGAGCTTCAGTGTTGAGGTCAGGGATTTCTATGTCCCGCCCTGGGTGAGTACTGCTTCGGTACATCCCACCAGTCTATGGATTGATCAGCTTGATGATATGGAAGGTAAAATTATGTATAATCATACCTGATAATTTTCTTTCCATTAATCATAGCTGATCAATCCATAGCCCCTCCCAGATATCTGTACTGTTTATATTCTGGTTGAATTTTAGGTTCAAGTTTAGCCTTCAGTTACTTCAGGAGGACTTCGTGTTCAAGTTCTTCTTTCACTTGGATTCTTCAAGAGTTGAGACGACTTTGTGTTACAGTGAGCTGCTGCATTCCTCTCCCCTCCGTTTTACGGGGCTGGATTGAGACATAAATTCTGCCGGCACTCCCTCCCGCTTCGTGCGGCTGTAGGGCAGCTTTGTACCCCTCCCGCTTCGGCGGTGTTAGGGTCAGTCAGCTCCTCCCGCGGTTGCGGTTGCAGGATAAGCCAGATCCCCCCGCATCGGCGGGTGTGGTGTCCCTCCCCCGCTCCGCGGGGATGAGCTGGACGGATTCCCCTCCCCCACTTGTGTGGGGATGAGCTGGGTTAATTCCCCTCCCCCGTTTCGGCGGTGGTGAGCTGGGCAGAGTGTCCCTTCGTGGGTGTAATTCTCTAAGTGCTGAGTCCTGCGGATGGAGCTTTGATATCGACATACTGAGGAGTTTCCGGCAGCACATGATCACATATAGGGAGGCAAAAGTTTGCTCTCTATCTCCACCTGCTGGTAGATGGACACAACCCACCAGTCTATGGATTGATCAGCTATGATTAATGGAAAGAAAATTATCAGGTATGATTATACATAATTTTACCTTTGCTTCGGTCTTCACCGAGGAAGATTTGGGTGGGATACCGGTGCCAGAAATGGTATTCGAAGCTGATGAGTTGGAGAAACTTAATGAATTCTCTGTAAACCTGGAGGATGTAATGGGGCAGCTCTACAAACTGAAGAGTAGCAAATCTCCTGGACTGGATGGCATTCATCCCAGAGTACTGATAGAACTGAAAAATGAGCTTGCAGAGCTATTGTTAATAATATGTAATTTATCCTTAAAATCGAGTGTGGTACCAGAAGATTGGAAGGTGGCCAATGTAACTCCAATTTTTAAAAAAGGTTCCAGAGGAGATCCGGGAAATTATAGACCAGTGAGTCTGATGTCGGTGCTGGACTAAATGGTAGAGCCTGTTATTTATTTATTTATTTATTTATGCGCATTTATACCCCACCTTTTTTCCACATGCATGCGGTCTCAAAGTGGCTTACAATGTACCGATAAGGCGATCGTCAGACCAGTGGATATACAATTACATAAAATAGGATAAAAGGAACTGGGAAGAAGAAAAAGGGAAAGGGAGTTAGAGACTAAAAAGGTCCATGGACATGTTAGGATGGTAGCATGTGGCAGTTCTGTAGTTGGCTTTCCGAGATAAGCCAGTCTTAGGGAAATTCCAGATGCTGAGACGCTCGTCCTCTCTATTTCTTTCCAGCTGTTCTCAGACCATTTTCTCTTTGGCTGTTTCTGCTCATACTTCTTCTCCACGTACTCTGCGTAGGTTTGATTCTGATAACTTTCCGCATACTTGCTGGTGTTGATGGCTATTTGAACTTGTTCAGGCTGGCTAAGTGACACAAACGCTGATGGATCATCAATCCAGGATACTTGAATGTTACCAAATGCACTGAAAAGCTGATACAGATCACTTGTCTTCCAAATTACAGAGCATATTCAAAAGCATGGATTAATGAGAAAGTCAACATGGATTTAGTGAAGGGAAATCTTGCCTCACCAATCTACTACATTCCTTTGAAGGGGTGAACAAACATGTGGATAAAGGTGAGCCGGTTGATATTGTGTATCTGGATTTCCAGAAGACGTTTGACAATGTACCTCATGAAAGACTCTAGAGGAAATTGGAGAGTCATGGGATAGGAAGTAGTGTTCTATTGTGGATTAAAAACTGGTTAAAAGATAGAAAACAGAGAGTAGGGTTAAATGGTCAGTATTCTCAATGGAGAAGGGTGGTTAGTGGGGTTCCCCAGGGGTGTGTGCTGGGACCACTGCTTTTTAACATATTCATAAATGACCTAGAGATGGGAGTAACTAGCGAGGTAATTAAATTTGCTGATAACGCAAAGTTACTCAAAGTCGTTAAATCGCGGGAGGATTGTGAAAAATTACAAGAGGACCTTACGAGACTGGGAGACTGGACATCTAAATGGCAAATGACGTTTAATGTGAGCAAGTGCAAAATGATGCATGTGGGAAAGAGGAACCCGATTATAGCTACGTCATGCAAGGTTCCACGTTAGGAGTCACGGACCAAGAAAGGGATCTAGGTGTTGTCGTTGATGATACGTTGAAACCTTCTGCTTGGTGTGCTGCTGCGGCTAGGAAAGCAAATAGAATATTAGGTATTATTAGGAAAGGAATGAAAAACAAAAATGAGGATGTTATAATGCCTTTGTATCGGTCCATGGTGCGACTGCACCTCGAATATTGTGCTCCATTCTGGTTGCCGCATCTCAAAAAAGATATAGTGGAATTAGAAAAGGTGCAGAGAAGGGCGACGAAAATGATAAAGGGGATGGGACAACTTCCCTATGAGGAAAGGCTAAAGTGGCTAGGGCTCTTCAGCTTGGAGAAAAGGTGGCAGAAGGGAGATATGATAGAGATCTATAAAATAATGAGTGGAGTTGAACGGATAGATGTGAAGTGTCTGTTTACGCTTTCCAAAAATACTAGGACTAGGGGGCATGCAATGAAGATACAATGTAGTAAATGTAAAACGAATCAGAGACAATTTTTCTTCACTCAACGTATAATTAAACTCTGGAATTCGTTGCCAGAGAATGTGGTAAAGGCGGTTAGTTTAGTGGAGTTTAAAAAAGGTTTGGATGACTTCCTAAAGGAAAAGTCCATAGACCATTATTAAATGGACTTGGGGAAAATCCACTATTTCTGGGATAAGCAGTATAAAATGTTTTGTACTTTTTTAGGATCTTGCCAGGTTTTTGTGACCTGGATTGGCCACTGTTGGAAACAGGATGCTGGGCTTGATGGATCTTTGGTCTTTCCCAGTATGGCAGTACTTATGATAACTAATACACCCAAGCTCTTATATTATCAATTTGAAACTCAAGAACACAGCTTCACACATGCTGTGTATTCCAGTGGATACAAGAAGAGCTCTAAACCAAGCAGTATCAGTTCTTATTTTTTCTTTTTATTCTTTAAGTGGAGAAAAAGGCTTCAGTCTCATCACCCAGCCAGCCGGAACTTAACCAACTATAAGGCGTGGGTCCGGCGCACCATCATATCGCCAGAAAAAACTCCACACTAGTCAATGTGTGCAAAAGATACTGCTGAACAGTTCATGTATCCATAACCCACAGGATTAATGTCAGTACATTTCTTTACAATCAAATGATCTGTGATTACTGCCAGTTACTTAAACTTAAATACTCATCAGACTGGCCCTGTCACGTCCGCCTTCACCCAACAGGGAATCCCCATTTTGCTGTCGCTGCTTCAGGGGTCCGTTATTTTTGATGTCATGTACTTTGAGTGTGCTTTCGTGAGGGACTCATTTGTTGAGTGTAGCAGACTGGTGGGCCCAAGTGCATGAGGTGGTGTATGCCATGGGGGGGGGGGGGGGGCGGGGGCGGGCTGTTGCAAGATGAATAGTGTGTGTGTGTCACGGGGTGGAAGGTTAGAAAAAGGTGGTTGGGGATGTGTTTGCCTGGGGGAAGATGCCAACCCTTATAATGGGAGAATTCTGTATAAGAAAATTACAAATAAAGTATGCAGAATTTCCAAATATTGTTCGCTTAATTTTTTTGTTTTGTGCAGAATTCCCCCAGGAGTGACCACGGAAGCTAATGTATAGTATCTCCTGGGTATTGGTTTTATGGATCTCTGTTACAATTTTACCCAACTTTAACAGTGAAAATTGTAACAGTGAACAGCATCATTGATATTCTGTCCACCTTGCACTGTAGTTCAGATCCAAGAACCAGGATAATTTGTGGTCCTGAAGTGCCTTGAGTTCAGAATCCCCCTAGTCTAGTCAATAAAGACAGAAAGAAGCTGCCTATTAACATACAAAATGGCAAACTAGACATGGATGTATGATACATATTCCATGCAACAGGTCTGCACTTATTTCGCAGTGTTTGGTATTTGGTGACGTCAGTTCTTCACTAGTCTGAGTCTCCAGCATTGCAAGTTATTTTCATGAGTTCACCTTAACAAGATTCCAGTGTATGTGACTTGGATTCTGTTATCTCAGCCTTGTTCTGGTTCGTCCAAGAAATGGAATTTCAGAATTAACACGAAGCCTGATAAAACCACAAAGAAATGTTTTGTTCTGAACCAGTAAAAGATGTACAGTACATCAGTAAGATTCACATGACAACATGCTTCATCCTGCAGTTTTCATTCTTAACACATCTTGCCTTTTTCACTGGCTAATAATGAGTTATTTCTTTTTAGATTGTTAATCCTCCCAAAGACCTGAAGAAACCTCGTGGCAAAAAGTGCTTCTTTGTGAAGTTTTTTGGGACAGAAGATCAGTGAGTACCTCTGACATTTGTTCTTGCCTGATAGGCTGTTAAATACATTTTAGTTGGAGAGGAAAAAGTTGAACGTATTTGTGGGGCAGATGAGAGTAACTGTGTATTCGTAGAAAGGAGGAGAGAGCCTTTATAAATGTGTGCTTATGTGTGCAGGTGGTCTTGTGGTCAGATATATTCTGTATATCATTCCCTTGTTCAAATGAGTTTTCAGTGCCTAACCAAATTATAACTGGTTGTATTCGATACATCTGACGTTCTATTCACGAGTTGGAGTGTGTGCGCAGATACCTATGTGGAGAAAGAAATTCTTTCAGTGACTTTTATATGTTTTGTGGGCTTCTCACTTTTTTTTTTTTCTGATGTACTTTCTATAGCACTACAATTTTGGTTTTTCTGGGGTTTTTTTTTTCTTAGCGCTTGGATTAAAGTGGAGCAGCTGAAGCCGTATCATGCCCACAAAGAGGAAATGATCAAAATTAACAAAGGGAAGCGGTTCCAGCAGGCTGTAGATGCTGTGGAAGAATTCTTGAAGAAATCCAAAGGGAAAGATCAGGTAAATATCAGTTATACTTTTGAGAAAACACAAGAGTTCATTGAACAATTGTCAAATAATTTCGACAAAGGGCTACAGTGGCTATGCAGGCCAGGCATGAAATCCACCTTTGTATGTTGTATACCAACAGGAGCTAGAGCACATCATGAAAAAAATATATAAGTAGAAAGCAACAATTGATTACAATACCATCACATAAATATATAGCACAAAGATTCATAGGGAACCCCATTAAAAAAAAACACCCTGATATTCATTGCATATATAATGAAATGGCTGATTGATATTCATTAACAACAACCTCACTAAATAACTGATGTGTTTTTTAATGAGATTCCTTTTGAATCTTTGTGCTATATATTTATGTGATGGTAATGCATTCAATTTTTGCTTTCTACTTATTAGAAAGTGGAGTGGAGGAGTAGCCTAGTGGTTAGTGCAGTGGACTTTGATCCTGGGGAACTGAGTTCGATTCCCACTGCAGCTTCTTATGACTCTGGGCAAGTCACTTAACCCTCCATTGCCCCTGGTACAAAATAAGTACCTGAATATATGTAAACCGCTTTGAATGTAGTTGCAAAAACCTCAGAAAGGTGGTATATCAAGTCCCATTTCCATTATATTTTTTTTTCACGATGCATTTTAGGTTCCAGTAGGTTTTCATTTTGTCATCTCTTTCACTTGTGTTTAATTTGTTTTACTCTTTAATGTATGTATGTCTTATTTGTACTTGTCTTAGAGTGTTTATATGTTCTATTTTAGACTCCTGATGCGGGCCTAGTGGCTGAAACACGGCTCGTGTTGAGAATAAAAGGTTTTTAAACACACAGCGCATCGTCTGATGTGGGTTTGTCACCTTCACTGTGTGGTTGGTGTCAGTCAGATCATAACCATACCAGCCAGTGAGACAGGTTTTATAACATGCAGATATTTCATCAAATCAGGAGACTTGTGACATACAGTAGGTTAGGAAACTTAAAAGTAGAATCAATAATAACTGGAAAATATAGCTTGTAACCAAAATAAAATTAATCAACCAGGGAGGCATTCTGGACTGGTCTGATAGGACTAAAGGAAAGTTTCCTTCCTTACATTCCACTGGTCCGATAGGTTGCTAACAAAGAAGTGTCCACAATATAGGGCAGGACTAAAGATTGAAACATTCAAAAATGAGATTTGCAAATCCATCATTAATATCCCCAGTCAAAAAAAACAGAATAACTGCCAGAGAGCGAGAGAAACTGGAATAGTCTTAGAGGTCTTTTCCAGCAGTACCCAGTAGAAAGAACCAAGAACTGTCAGAAGGACTCTGGAAAGACAAAAGGGTACGTAATAGGAGAAGGAAGCGAATCTCATGATAACTAGGAATAACTGAAAATGGCATTGATTGACCATGGAAGATGTGTAAAGCAAGAAACAAACCCAGCTGGTTTTCTTCCTGAACGGGTCTTTGAAGGCAAAAGCCTTAAGACCAAAAGCACATCTATGAAGGGAATATTGTAACTACAGTGGAAGTCTTGAAGGAGTTTAATATCCAGAGGAGGGAATATAAGAATAAAGCTGACGGGCTGAAAAACCACACTGCTTCCCTGTCTACATCTGTGACAACCAAGCAAAAACCAAAAGCAAATTGAAGAATCACCCTTTGCTGAGAGTAAAGGAGAGACTGAGAGTGGCTATTGGCCTGACCTGATCCCAAAGAGTACCCTACTTGGACATGAAAACTCAAATGTCATTGTAATAGCAAGAAGAGATCATAAAGGCCCTGAGATATGAAACAGTCAGATAGGACAACCAAGTATGGGAGCCTATTGGTCTCGGATTAAAACCACAGTATTAGAGACTTCCTGTGTGTATCAATGGTGGCTAATGTCAGTACTATCGAATTAGCTGTGCAAAACAGCTAGACTGTAGAATAGCACAAAGAAGGTGGTTTGTATTTCCTGAGCCATATGGGTGACTGGTGAAACTGTGCTAAATAGTTGTGCAGAGTAGATGAAGCATCTAGTTAACCACTAAAGCCAGGGAAGGCAATCTATTGAAACAGTCATGCACCATAAGTAAATGTGTCAAGAGATGTTATACGTGTAGCTGCAGTAACTGGACCTATAGTTGTGGCTGCCAAAACTAGAGACATCCTGGCTGACATTGTAGCAGAAGTTAGAGATGGGTGCGTAGCTTTAATCATACAGGTGTCCACAGTAGCTGGTGCCATATAGCCAGCCAGCCATATAGGTGGCTGCAGCAACTGGTGTCATAGAGGTGGCAGAGAGATAGAAGTAGCTGTGGTAACTGGCGTCATACAGCACCATACAGGTTGCTGCCGCTTCTGAAGCCATATGGTTGCGTGCAGTGGATGCTGCATGTAATATAATAGTTATGGCAAGTGTAGGTTATGACACGTGTGGATGCTACATCTCATGTCCTACTTATGGTTACTTCTGCCAATATCATTTAATCAGCTATTGCCTGGGATGCCACACATGTGCATCTAATTTCACACCGACCACTGGAACATTTGATGATGCTGCATAGGCAGTTTGCAGCTGTGCCGTACAGACAGCTGCTGAAACTATGCTATACAAGCAGCAAGTGCCATACAGGCTGCTGCAGCAGTTGCACATACAGGGTGGCAAAGTAGCTATGCTGCATAGCTGGCTACTAGAACAGCACTATACAGCTGACTTGGAACGCTGTGACGTAGTCAACTGCTGAAAGTATAAAGAAGAGATTTGGTTATTTCAGCCACACAGTGCTGCTGGTTGTGCAACTGTATAAGACAGATGGTTGTTGCATTCATGAAGTATCAGTACTGTGCTACATAGGTAGTGGTTACAGACATGGAAAATAGGTGATGGCTTAAGCTGAGTAGTAGCAGTGGTTGTTGCAACTATGGAAATTACCCAGTTGCTGTAAGTTTGCAGAACAGGTGACTGTTGCAACTACACAACAGAGGTGGTGGTATCAGGAACCACACTGGCAGACACTTTAAAAAAGCAACCCAGAGGGTTGCCACTGGGAGTAGGGGAGGGGATGTTGGTGGGAGCAACCTGTGTACTACATGTGGAAACACAGCTGGATGGAAAAACTGCAGTTGGGCAATTGAGCCAACTCGAATCATCACCACCTACCAATTTCTTCTGTTGCATTATTTCCATAACTGAAAAATAGTGCTACCATGCTGAATCTGGGAAGTCAGATGAGTAATGTGACCAGCAAGAATGATAGGACAGGAAATTGGATGGAAAAACTTTTATTGATTATATGCACTTATTGTTTTATATCATTGTATTGTTTATTTTAGACCCCTGAGGCAAGCACTTGGCCGAAACACGGTACCGTGTCTCCCTGAGACAGGAACTTGGCCAAAACATGGTGCCGTTTCGGGCAATATAAGAATAAAGTTTTTCCATCCATATTCCTGTCCTCCTGTTCTTGGATGAGCCTTGCTGGTCACACTACTGATCTTGTGAGGACCTTTGTATGTAGTGGACCATGGTCTTCCACTTCTGCAGCTTCTTTTTTGAAGCCAGATGAGTAATTCATGTTGAAACAGATTATGGGCATCTAATTTATTATTATTTTTTATTATTTTAAAGAATTGTACTGGTGATTGGGGGGGGGGGGGGGGGGGGAGGGAGGGCCAAGAGAGAGTAAGTTTGGCAATTTGGGCGAAAATCTAGCCAACTGAAGGAGGAAAATAAGAACAGTTAATTCCAGTAAAGAAAAAAAAATGAAAAACCCCCCCACAGATGTAAGGAACTCCAAAGGGGAAAACTTACAAAGCTAAATACAGTTAACTGCTGTTCGTAAAGAACAGACTTGGTCTAATTGATACTGAGTTCAATTCCCACTTCAGGCACAGGCAGTTCCTTGTGACTCTGGGCAAGTCACTTAACCCTCCATTGCCCCATGTAAGCCGCAGTGAGCCTGCCATGAGTGGGAAAGCGTGGGGTACAAATGTAACAAACAAAAAAAAATTTAAACAGAGATAAAAGTGGTAGAATTTGTATCTACTATTCATCCAGCTGCTGTAACTGATTGCACCAAGTTTATTAAAATTTGATAACCATTCATAAACCAAAGTTAAACCAAATTGCAGCATACAGTATTAAACCAAAGAGTAGTTGTCCTACAATGGTATAAATTACAGGGAGCAAATCTAGTTGCTGTCAGAAATTAAAGTTGGAGCTAGAAAACCAAGTTTATAGAAACAGCAAGGTAAAAGCCATTTAATTTAGGGCTAGATGCATCAAAGTCGTCGGTAATTCCCGTTCCCTACCGATTTCATAGCGAATCAATAGGGAACGGGAATTCACTAAGGAAAGGGAATGCAAATGAGCTACTCGTTGTAGCTCATTTGCATTCTCTATTCCTTCGATACCTGAGTCGGAGAATTGGGACGTCCCTTTTGATTATGCTCCTCTTCCAGGTCTCTTCAGCCAGTCAAAGCGCGTCTAGCTTGCAGGTGCCAGCTAAACGCACTCTGATTGGCTGAAGAGACCTGGAAGAGGAGCATAAAAGAACTTTTTTAGTTCTAGCGCAAATAATTTGGGGTAGTCTTTTTTTTTTTTTTTTTTTTTTTTTTCCTTTCCTTTTCTGTCGGGTCAGCCATGTTGCCGTCATGAGAGCAGGAGAGGGGATCAGAGGGGGGGGGGGGGGAGATCTGCCCGCGACAGCAGCAAAGAAGGGATGCAAAAGTGAGGGCAGGCGGTAGGGATGGAGATCCGCTGTGAGCAAAACGGCGAAAAAACAAATAAAAGACCAAGCGCAGGGAGAGTACGTCCATAAACGACGCCCCTCGTGCGCTCGCTGCTTTTTTTTTTTTTTTTTTTTTTACCTTTTTTGGTGCCTTTTTCTTTCCGATTCCCTCACAGGAGCCCTAACGAGAGGTGCAGACCTCCCGTTAGGGTTCCCACGGTAAGGGAATCGGGAAAAACGGTAGTGCATCTCATTATAATGAGCTGCAACAGTAGTGCAGCTCATAATAGCCTTTAGACAATTTGCATTCCGTTTTTGTTGCCTGCTACCGTGACAGGAAAAATGCCCTTGGTGCATGCCCCGGTAAACTACTTGCGTTTTAAACTGCCTGGAACCAGTTTAAAACGCAAGTTGTGGGCTCGTTAGGTTTTGTGCATCTGGCTCTTAGAGACTCAGAGATAAAGAACCCATTAAGAGCCATTAGCTCAGGAGCCACACCTGAGAGAGAATAAAAGAGAGACTCTGGGTTGTTTTTGTTTGTTTGGTTGGAGCTTTTTTAAACTTGAAGAGAGCTGATAAATGCCTGGACACCTATTGTGAATCAATCAGCTAGGAAAAAGCAAACACCAGCTGACAAACGGAAAGAGAGTGCTGGTGGAAAAAGTTTTAACAAATGTTTAACATTCTGGCTGTACTGAAGAAACTAATGCCACATAGAAACAGGAATAGCTAATCCTCCACATACAGAGTCAGAGAAATATTAGCTGACTGCAGAGAGTCACAGAGAAATAAACAAGCCAGCTACCTGTGTGTGTGCTTAATAATGAATAGAGGCACAAGTGCTGAAATAACCAAAATAAATTGGAACAGGCTGACTTCCAAGGTGATCGTCCAGGGAGAGGGAAGGTAGGGCTCCCGGAGAACTTTTTTTTTTTTTTCTAACAGTAGCTTTTGCCAAAGAAGGCACCCCCACCTCAGTTGAAACCCAGGCATTAAACTGTGTCAGGAGAACTAACCTAGGAGGGCACCCCAACTCATCTAAAACAGCTGAGAAGCTGGTTCTGGAGAACAAGCCAAGTAGGCACCACCACCTCAACTGAGACTTAGCATAATACTAGCTTAGGAGCACAAAATCCCAAAAGGATAGCTTAAGTTCAACTGAAACTAGCTAAGGCGGTTAGCCAGTTATGCATCTGCTCGGGAGATAAAGAAATACTGAACATTCTATGCTGCATAGTAACTTTAAGGGGTGAGTTACTTGAGGACTGTTTTTCTTCCTCTGTCTCAATCTGTAGGTAGACGGACACAACCCACTGGTCTGGACTGGTCTGATAGGATGCTAAGGAAGAGTTCTTATGCTCAAAATTAACATAAATCAAAATAGCAAATAACCCAGCGCTTAATAATAATCTTAATCCAGTATGTGTAGACACTCCCCTGTTGAAAGAAGCCTTCGCAATGGCTCGTTTCACACTGGAACCACTGCCCAGCAACTCGTCTCATCTGCTTCCACTAATTCCACAGTTGACCTGTGTTTGAGCTGTAGGCTTTAGTTGTTGCATAGATTGAGGATTGCAATGTGCTTTTTGTGGGTTTACTTCAGAAAATTGCTGTACAAACTTCCTTCAGAACATTTGCTGCTCAGGTGGGTTACTAGGAAACCCTGATGGTCCCAACTTATTTCTTTCTTAAAGAGGCTATAGTGGTTCCCTATTACAGTGAGAATAGCACTTGCAGTAAATTTGAAAGATTTGAAATCATACGTAATGTAGCCTGGCTTAGGAGTGAGGTTCATTCCTGTTATGATATGCATAGAACAAACCCATTGGGAACCATAAAGCCTACGAGAGCCAAATTTGATATGCTGACCTGTGTTGTAAGCTGTTGAAGGGCACAGGACTGCTACCTTTTGTGTCGTACTGGACTAGTATCTGCCCTGACTGGAGCACAAGTCTGCCCACGGCTGTTTTTCTGCTGTTTGCCCTCCACCCACCTGCCCTGGTTTAGGTATTGCAATATGCCCTTCCATAGCGTCCTTCTCACTGTTCCAGAATCTATGTGTAGTTCATACCCATCGACCTGCAGGTGGAGATAGAAAATACTGAAGAGCTGCAGAGTTTCACACAGCTTATAATCACACCTTGCTTCAGTGTTTATCTTCAGCAGATGGAAAGTCATAGCTCACAGCTTCAGGTTCTGGATAGTTAGCTCCTGGTCCAGTTAATTAGCTGGCTTCCAGTTGAGCACTGTGGTGGTCTTGCTCCTCGGGTTCATATCTAGAAGTCTCCATGTCTCTGTCTCCTGCACCCTGCAGTCCCCCCCCCCCCTACTCTCTAGCTTCTATGTGGACTTTGACACAGCACCCTTGAATAACAAATGCCAAAAAAAAGAGCTGTGGCTCTGCTGGTTGCAATTCAGTGGGGTGGGTGAATTGGCTGGATTCCTCTTTGCTGGTAGGTGAAGGAAGTGACATGGGGGAGAACACAGTGTGGGTAAGTCTGTTTTGTTCCTTCAACCATCGACTCCAAAGTCAGGTGGTTCTCCGAGGTGGGGAGCTCCAGCGGCACCAATATTTGAGCCATTGAAGTGCTGAGTAACGGCAGCTCCTGCGGAGCATGCTGTCAGTCCTCTGGGCGTTGTGCAGTCTGTAAGACAGGGCTCTCAGGAGATGGGGAATCCCGGGGAAGGAGCTGCTCAAGATTTTTTGCAGTTTGCAGCATCATCACAAAGGTCTTCCTCTGGTGTAGCTCTCTGTGGCAAACTGTGGGAGCGGTGGCCATTTTGCGGGAGCATAGGAAAGGTCATGCTGTGGCTTTTCACATGCTGTCTTCAGATTTTGTGCCTTTTGTACAGGCAGGACAAGCTTAGGATTTGGGAGTCATGTTTTCCCCAGAAGTTTGTCCAGTTACTCAGCCAGGCTTATCTGTTAAGGAAGGGACATGCCGGCTCTTCCCTGAACCTGCTCCTGTCCAGTCAGGTCACTCCTAAGCGCTCCTGGCTGTATCTGCAGAAAGTGGCTGAGAGGGGATCTTTTTCTCCCCCTCCTCCTTTGGAGAAGGCCTCTATTTCCCATGCGCTTTCTCTGCAGCAGCCATTGTAGAAAGGGGAGCTGCCTCCTGGGGAAGGTGAGGTTCTGTGTCTTTTTCATAAGAAGGAACTGAGCACTCTGATTTTCAGTGTTTGTGGCTGCCCTTTCAGTTGAGGACCCGCCTACTCCTTCAGCAGCAACATCTCCAGGTTATTTGCTTATGAAAAGCCTTTAGGGGTCCTTCTAAAGCATTTCCCATGCACTTGGATATTCAGGATTTGATATCCATTGAATGGGTGTCTCTGGATGCAGGCCTTTAAGGTGGGGAGAACCAATGCCCACCTTTATCCATTAGTGCCTGAGGAAGAGGAGAAATTACAGTTTCCTAGAGTGGACTCCCTTGTGACAGCGGTAGCTAAGAAAATTACTCTCCCTGTGCAAGGGGGGCATTGCTCTCAAGAATCTCCAAGACAGGAATCTTGAGAGTGCTTTAAAGAAGTTCTTTGAGGTGGCTTTGCTGGAGCTCCAGTTGACTGCAGTTCATTTGTTGGTTAGTGCAGTGGACTTTGATCCTGGGGAACTGGGTTTGATTCCCACTGTAGCTCTTTGTGACCTTGGGCAAATCACTTAACCCTCCATTGCCCCAGGTACCAAAACTTAGATTGTGAGCCCTCTAGGGACAGAGAAAGTACCTGCATATAATGTGTATAGCGCTGCGTACGTCTAGTAACACTATAGAAATGATTAGTAGTAGTCAAGTGGTGCCAGCAGTCCGAGTCTCGAGATGCAGGTCAGGTGGTCCAGTTAAAGGCTGGTTTAGCCTACTTGTCAGATGCAATTTATGACATGCTTCGTGCACGAGGCATATCCTTGGCAGTCACAGCTCGTAGGCCGCTTTGGCTGCAGAACTGGGTATTGGATGCAGCTTCTGTTAATGGAGCTGCCTTTCGAAGCAGGTGGCTCTTTGAGGATTTGAATAATCTGGTCAAGGAGTTAGGAGAGACCAAGCCTTTATGTCTGCTGGAGGACAGGCCTAAAGCTTCCTCATGTTCTTTGGTCTCTGCTTCACATAATAGGTTTCTCAGCAGTAGGAGTACAGACTAGCAGGCAGCAGGTCGATCAGAAATCTAGCTTTTCAGTCTGGGAGCTGCTACGGCCTTTCGAGCTTCCCAGTGAGGTGAGGCATGCACACTCCTTGTCTGAGGCAATTGGAGGTCGCCTTCAAATGTTTCTGGAGGAGTGGGCCAAGATTACTACAGACCAGTGGGTCTTGGATATTCTCAGAGACAGTTACAAACTCGAATTCTCCTGCCCAGTTGTACAACTCTTCTTACAATCTCCTTTCTGAAGGGGGCACCAAGGTAGCTCAGATGGAGGCCACTATAGATTGCTTACTTTCCCTTGAGGCCTCGTTCTCCATGAAGAGCAGGGGTAGGGAAGATAACCCATTATTTCATAGTTCCAAAGAAAGAGGGAACCCTGTGTTGGACCTAAAGGGTCTAAAATGCTGACTACGTGCAGCGCACTTTCACATGGAAACCTTACGCTCAGTCATAGCCTTAGTTCACACAGGGGAATACCTTACAGCCTTGGATCTTGGAGATGTATCTGCATATTCCCATTTGTCCGCCTCATCAGCATTCTGAGGTTTGCGATTCTGGGCCACCAATGCCCTTTGATCTTTCAGCGGCTTTGAGAACATTTTTCCAAGATGATGGTAGTAGTGGTGGCAGCCCATTTGCATCGACAGGGCAATAGAGTACACCCATATCTCGATAACTGGTTAATTCTGACTTCTTTTTGTGTACAGTGAAGCTGTGATGGCAGAGGTCATCTATGTTCTTTGGGCTGGGTGATCGATTTTGAGAAAAGCAGATTCACTCCTCAGTCGGAGTATTTGGGGGTCCTATTCAACACAAAGGCAGGACGAATATGCCTTTCGTAGTGGAATTGAAGCTGATACAGATCCTCCGTCTTCTGCTTGGTACTATAAGTATTAGGTTCAATGACAGTATTGATGGAGGTGGTTCCCTGGGCGCGAGCCCATATCAGACCGTTGTAGCAGTTGCTATTCAGTTGCTGGTCTCCAGTTTCCTAAAGTTATGCCATTCATCTGCCATGGACTTGGGAAGCCAGCCACAGCATGCAATGATGGTTGTCGGTGAAGAATGTAGGCAAAGGGGTCCTCTTGCCTATAACACACTGGGAAGTAGTGGTGACATTGCAGCTGGGGGCACATTATCTTATCAATCTCACCTGGGAAAAGGGAAGACTCACAGCTGCTCTCTGGTAGAGGAGGCTGCTTTGCTCATAAATTGGGCAGAGAGGCATCTCCTATGCTTGTCAACAGCTCACATTGTAGGCTCCCTGAATGTGCAGGTGGATTTTCTTAGCAGGAACTCCTTAGATCCAGTGGACTGGGAACTGTCAGAGGAGGCATTTCAGATGATGGTGCAGCAGTGGGGACCGCCTCTTCTGGACTTGTTGGCCACCAGCAAGAATGTCAAACGGATCTCAACATTCTCCTTCAGGAGTGGCCAGAGGACGAGCTGCTGTATGTCTTTCTGCTGCGGCCTATGATGGGCCGAGTTCTCAGTCAAATTGGCCTACACCTGTTGTTTAGTAGCCCCAGCTTGGCCAAGGAGGCCATGGTACACAGACCTGGTTCGTATTCTGGACAGCCAACCGCTTCTTCCTCAGGATTGGGGCTGATGCTGATGGAAAATTTGTCTCCCTTTGGTCTTACAACTCAGTTGAGAGGATGTGTTTAATACTCGAGAGATATTCTGATTCAGTCATTACTACTTTGTTGCAAGCTAGAAATTCTACCTCTTTAGCTTATGCCACGGTCTGGAGAATTTTTGGCAGTCATTTCCTCTTTCACAGCTTTAGTGGCACACATGTTGGCCTTTTTCCAATCTGGCCTTGAAAAAGGTTTGGCACTGGGGACACTGAAGGTTCAGGTGGCAGCACTGGCATGCTTCAGAGGCCATTGACAACATTCCTCTTTGGTGTCACACCTGGACATGGTGTCATTTTTAAAAGGGCTGGAGTGTCTGTGGCTTTCCTTTTGTCCCATCAGTCTGGAGTGGAATCTCACTTGGTACTCCATGCACCCAAAAGCGCCATTTGAGCCATTGAACACCTCCCTAAAGGATCTTACAGGTGCCTCCATGCATTGGTTTTCTGAACTTCATGCCCTTTTCTGTTGAGACCCTTTTTCTTAGATTTACACAGGCAGGGGTTTCGATCAGGGCATTTGCTTCCTTTCATCTGAACCTGGTATCTTCGTTTCACGTGAATCAGTCAGTGGAACTCCCTTCCTTTCACAGAGATGACTGTGGGGCTCAGTATTCTTGTTTGAAACTCTTGGATGTGAGCCATGTGCTTCGGTATTTGAAGGCTATTAATCGGACGGGAGCTTTGTCCTGTTAAGCAAACAGAAGCAGGGCTTTACTATGTCAAAGTCCACTATTGCCAGATGGTTGAAGGAGGCCATCTGTTCGGCCTACCTCCTTGCAGGCAAGCAGCCGCTGGCTCCTTTTAAAGGCACATTCGACCAGGCGTATGGCAACCTTTTGGGATGAGTTGCAGTTTTCACCAGAAGATATCTGTAAGACCACGACTTGGTCGTCCCTCCATACCTTTGCTAGTCATTACAGAGTGGATGTCATGGCTTGTTCCGATGCAGCATTTGGTTCTTTGGTGCTACAGATGTCAGTGCATTGGTCCTGCCCTTAGTGGGGATAGCTGTAGGACATCCCACAGGCTCTGGAATATTGGGAAGGACGCTATGGAAGGAAAAATTATAACTTAGATAATTTTCTTTCCATTAGTCCTTCACACTTTTCCAGAAGCCCTCCCATATGTTTTCTTTGATTTCCTGGTAAGAAGTTTGAATAATCCTGCTGTGGATTTTCTCCTCAGTGCCTCCTCTTGGTTTTTATTGAGGAGGTCTGCTTTTGGGGTGGGGGTGGCTGTTGTATAGTACTTATGTTCAAATGGTGGTGGTGGTTCAAAGTGATTGTGTTTTAGTCCTCTTTTTCCACACTCCATGTCTAAGGTATACTGAAGAGCTGCAGAGCCTACACAGCTTATAACCACATCCTGTTAGTCGATGGGCACAGCTACCCACAGGTTCTAGAATAGTGTGAAGGACTAATGGAAAGAATTATTAGGTAAGACACAAGTTCTCCATTTTAGAGGTAAGGGTTTTCCTATCACTGTGCCACCATTGGAGACCAGCTTACTGTTAAAATTCAGACAGGAACCTTTAGGAAAAAGTTAAGGTGCCTCTCTTTGCTTTTTCATAAGTTGTTCTGTTGCTTTTAGTTAATTAGGGAAATTTCCCAAGTTGTTAGGGATCCTTTTTAACATCCCTTTGGACGGGATTTGTGTTCTGCACATTACATCAGTCAGGAAGTTACATTTGATGGAGGGATGGACTAGGTTTTTTTCTGTGGCATCCACTACAGAATAGAATAGATTACAAATAAAGTTGAGATTAATGGAGAATACATGTAGTTTTAGGAATCAGTTAAAAAAAAATTTGTGTACAGGGAGATCTCGACAAACCCCAGGTGCAGGTCGCCATGGCCCCTAAAAATTTCACCACGGTGCCTTGGATTTCTTGTGGTTTGTGTTGTGCTCTTACATGAAACATGTTTCCCACTTCCCCACTGTGTTTTGGCTCTCTGGAAACTTAAATGGCACAGTGAAAGACGTTTGGGAAATCTCGCAGTTTCGAGGCTGACCAGCTTGAACGTCTCCGCTGCTCGGCTCACATTTTCAGAGAGCTGAATGCAGCAGGCTGGTAGGAAACGGATGTGTTTTTTCTGTGGCTGCAGTCAGCCAAGTGAGAGGAATAGGTGGCAGACTTCAAGAGAGGGAGGTTAGATGAAGAGAAGGAGGTATATGAGAGAGACTAGGTGAAGCCTTGGGGGGAGGGGAACAGGAAGTGTGAGAGAGAGAGAGACTGTGGGTGAAGCCTGGGGGGGGCAGGTGGTATATGAGACAGAGATTGGGTGAAGCTTGGGGGGGGGGGGACAGGAAGTATATGACAGAGAGACTGGTTGAAGCTTGGAGGGAGACAGGAGTTATAAGAGACTGGGTGAAGCCTGGGGGGGGGGGGGGGCAAGAGGTATACGAGAGAGAGAATAGGTGAAGCCTGGGGGGGGGGCAAGAGGTATATGAGAGAGAGAATAGGTGAAGCCTTGGGGGGGTGGACAGGAGGTATATGAGAGACTGAGTGAAGCCTAGGGAGGCAGGAGGTATGATAGACTGGGTCAAGCCAGGACAGGACAGGACAGGAGGTATATATGAGAGACGGAGGGGAAGGGCAAGAGGTATAAGAGAGACTAGGTAAAGGATGGGGGGCAGGAGGTATATATATATATGAGAGATTGGGTGAAGACTGGGGGTAGGGACTCATTTCATGCTGTGTGAAAGAGGAAATTACCTCTTTGCTTCATCTATCAAGTGGATAGGAGAAATCCAACAGTCAGTGATGTGCAGTAGTGCCTTTTAAGGGACTGATTTACTAAAACTGTTGCCTACTGACACAGAATAGGAAAAGAGCCATAGAAAATCAGTTTCTAAAGGAGCTGTTGCTGATCTCATAGGAGTTCCCTTCTCATGTCTTCACCACCACCACTTGAATTTTACTGTGGACAACATTGGTTGTTTGAAGGAGAAATAAGAGGTTTCAGCCACTGGCTCCTAGGGTTTGGGGCTGGCTACTAGATTCAGTGAAACTTTATGGAGGCTGGTGTACAGGTGTCTGCATCTTAAGAGGGAGTAAAATGGAAGAATGGTGGTGAAGTAACTTTGAGGCAACGTTGCTGAGGAAAGCGAGTTTTGGACCAGACTTGACTACACACATCCATGGTTTGTTTGATTTATGTTTTGACTTCAAAACATAAGCATTCAGTCTTCATTACTTTGTCAAATTATTTCTTATCCAGAATTGTGGACAGCTAAATCAACATAAAGAAGTATCCGTGTTTGGCTTTTATTCTGGACACCGCTTTGCATGACCCCTCCAGGCCAAAGAAGTAGTTTTTAAAGTTTTTGATAAATCAAACAAAATTCAAAACAGCAGATTTTTTGTTGGAAAATGAGGCATCCATTTTGTACCAAGAACAACAGAGCAATCAGCAATGTTAACTAACCCCCAGTTCTGACATTAAGATGAGGACTGGTGATATTACTGCTCTGCCTCAGTAAAAAAATAAAAAATCACCCAGCAGTGCATTGAGATCTTTTAAAGCCAAACTGCCTTAGAATATACTGGAGTAAAAAAAAAAAAAAAGAATTGTCTTCTATGCAAGTACTTCATTATAGCTGCATGTTAAGCCACCTCAAATTTTCAGTTATGAAATTATCCTTTACAGATGCTGTCTTCTTCCCTCTCCCTCTCAAATTTTAAAGTTTTGACCACACAGCTTTTTAAGTTTATAGCGTGCTTAGGTGTTGTGTACATCTTCAAATTACTACCATGTCTTCTTTAACACTGAGTTTGGTTACAGGACCTCCTCAACCTGTATGTAAAACTTGAATGACATGCCAGGTCTGAATGTTTTCTCCCAGCCTCTATTATACATGTTTATTCCTTTCTCTATTCATCCCAGGGCTCTTCCCACAATTCCACAGAAGAGAAGAATCGGCGCAATTCCAGTGAGGAGAGAGGTAAGCAGGGGTCCGCTGCTGAGAAACGTAAATCTGAAGGCAAAGCGAAGAAGTACATTGGCGATGGGAAGAAGAGGACCATTTCCACTAAAGCAGACAGAGGGTCAAAGTCCCTGCTGAAAGGAGTGAACAATCAAAGCCCTCGGAAACGAGGACGACCACCCAAGGATGACAAGGTTTGTGCTTTTAAAGCAGTGGAGTGGATATATCCTTGTGATTTATTCCATGTGTCACAAAACGCCTAGCCACCCACCTGGGGCTACCCTGCAGCCACTTAGAGGGCCTATCCCCTGCACCTGCTGCTTGTGCGCTACACTAGCACTCTCCTCCCACTGACTGGGTCCCAACTGCCTCTGGACGAGTATCCTGCTCTCAACTTATCCCCAGTGATTTCTAGGTTACTGGGGCCACACTCCCAGTGGTCCCACAGTTCTAGAAAGCACTCACAAACCCAACACACAAACCACCAGGATTCTTAGTCCAGACAAGCAGAGGCAATAAACTAAAAATGTTTGTTGTCATGAAAAATTAGAACAATGAACAGAAAAGGTGCAATCATCAAAACAATAACAGATAACTGAAATATGGATCAATTGTAACACTATCTAAACATTAGTTTACTATCTAAATATTACCTGGAGAGATCAGGGCATATAGCTGCTCACAGGTTATCAAATATAACTATTCACAGGGCCTCAGCAAATAGATCTTTTTTTTTTTTTCTCCCTGGGTAAAACTGGAGGAAAAAACAAAACGGTACATCCTAGATGAATTGAACTCCTGGGCCAACCAGAGCCCAGAACAAGTAGCTGGCACATCTCTGCAGGTTGCCTCTTATCTGTGTTAACTAAAGAAGGAACAGTCAGTTCTCTGTAACAACTTTAAACATAAACATGCACCACCAGCTGACCAAACTAGAGAAATATACTTCAAGAAATAATTAATACAGTTTTAGAGGCTTAAAAAAATCCACTGTTTTGTCACACCATGCTTTTAGGCCACCGAGAACTGTGTTCACACTTAATCATATAGAATTTAGCCTTATCTGTAGAAGCCTATTAAATTGGGGTTGACCCACTGGCTCAGTGGCAATGTAATGCCATACATGAGTATATAAAAAACAACAAAGCAGTGGAATCAAATGTATTTATTGGAACAATACCCGACGTGGCCACGTTTCGCCCTCAGGGTGCGTCAGGGGTACAAACTATGAAAACAAAACACAAGTATAAAAAAAATATATAGCCATACATAATAACAATGTCATAAGCATGATTCAACAAATAAAAAAACAATTATTTAAAAATTGATTCAACATATATAAAACAATCATTTAAAAATTCTAAAAAACATGTAAAAAAATTACATGATATCTAATATAATAAAACGCACCCTCAACGTTCTGAGGACAACGTTCTGAAGCCATCTGACGTCACTCCCAGGCTGAAGGGTTCGTGGATTCATGGTGTGAAGCCTTCAAGCCAGCCAGCCGTCTCTGCCCCGCCCTCGCGTCAAACGTCATGACGTCGAGGGCGGAAAAAAAACCCAAACAATTCCGGCAGCGCAGCGTCAGGGAAGGAGGCAGCGCTCCAGACGTCTCTAGCCTTCCCTTCGCTGTGTTCCGCCTTCTTCTGACGACAAGGATGACGTCAGAAGAAGGCGGAACACAGCGAAGGGAAGGCTAGACGACGGGAGCGCCGCCTCCTTCCCTGACGCTTCGCTGCCGGAACCGCCACGGAGGTAAATTTAAAAAGAAGGAAAAAAAAATAAAAAGTTGGGGGGAGAGAAGAGGGTGGCCAGTAAAGTTGAACAATGGGAGCGGGAGGGCAGGGGAGAAACGACAGCATGGATGCGAAGGGGGGGGCATGGATGCGAAGGGGGGGGGGAGAAGAGGGCGGGCCAGGCTGGGACATGGGAGAGAGAGGAGCATGGATGCGAGGGGGGTCATGGAAGGGAGAGAGGGGACTTGCTGGAAAAGGTTGAATGGAGGCGGCAGGGGACAGAGGAGCATGGATTGGGAGGGCAGGGCTCAGGGAGAGAGGGGAATTGCTGGAAAGGGATGAATGGAGGGGGCAGGTGACAGAGGAGCATGGATGGGCATGGATTGGGAGGGCAGGGCTCAGGGAGAGAGGGGAATTGCTGGATAGGGATGAATGGAGGGGACAGATGGGCATGGATGGATATGGATTGCAGGGCAGGGCTCAGGGAGAGAGGGGAATTGCTGGATAGGGATGAATGGAGGGGGCAGGTGACAGAGGAGCATGGATGGGCATGGATTGGGAGGGCAGGGCTCAGGTAGAGAGGGGAATTGCTAGAAAAGGATGAATGGAGGGGGCAGGGGACAGATGGGCATGGATTGGGAGGGCAGGGCTCACACTCTCTCTCTCATATACAGTGTCTTTCTGACTCTCACTCTCACACACTCTGTCTCACACTGTATCACATTCACTCTCTATGTGCCACACAGTCACTCACACACTCGCTTGGTCTCATACACTCACTCTCACAGAGAATCTGTGTCTCACACACACACTCTCTCACACTGTGTCTCACATACACACTTGCACACACTCTCATTCTCACACACACACTCTCTCACAAACACACTCACACCCAGACTCACTCTCTCTCTCACACACACACTCACACTTTCACTCTGACTCTCAAACAGTCACTCTCACATACACTCTCCCAAACATACACACTCCGAGGAAAACCTTGCTAGCGCCCGTTTCATTTGTGTCAGAAACGGGCCTTTTTTACTAGTCATCTATAAGACAAATATTTATAATCATTAAAATCATAAAACATCACATGTAAAATTTCATCAGAACATGTACAGTTACATCACATTTATAGCTCTCAATAAAGAAATGTTAAGATAATACAATCAATTTTTAAATAATTGTTTTTTATTTGTTGAATCATGCCCCTTAGGTCTAGGATGGGACGCATCCCCCCTGTCTTTTTCTGCCCAAGGAAGTACCTGGAATAGAATCCCAGCCCTTCTTCCCCTGGTGGAACGGGTTTGACTGCTTGAGCCTTTAGAAGGGTGGAGAGTTCCTCTCCAAGTACCTGTTTGTGCTGGGAACTGTATGAATGTGCTCCTGGTGGGCAATTGGGAGGTTTGGATTCCAGATTGAGGGTGTATCCTAACCGGACTATTTGAAGAACCCACCGGTCGGAGGTTAAAAGAGGCCACCTTTGGTGAAAAAATATCAACCTCACTCCAACCGGCAAGTCGTCTGGTACGGACACTTTTATTGAGGCTATGCTGAACTGGAGCCAGTCAAAAGCCCGTCCCTTGCTTTTGCTGGGGAGCAGAATGGGCCTTAGATGCACGCTGTTGACGAGAACGAGCGTGCTGGGGCTGAGCCTGGGCAGGCTGCCGAGAAGCAGGAGTGTACTTCAGATGGCAGAAATTCAGTGGCTCAAAAGGAGCTTTCATAAGCTGGGTGAGAACGACATTGCGATCCCTTGACACTGGTGGAGGTTTGACTGGGGGCTTTGCAAAAGCAAACATCTCATGAAGCGAACTACTAAAGGCTTTCCAGATAGGCTTACCCTCTACACCGCAATGATAAGCACTAATCGCACTAAGGTGAACTCTTACGGAGTTGGTCTTGAGACCAGACTCTTAAGTGTAGAAGGTATTAAAGCAGGGCCCATGTAGGACAAGAAAAAGGATCTAGGGCCTTGCTGTCACACCAGATGGCAAACCTCCTCCCCTTGAAAGAGTCACACTTTTTTGTGGAATCTTTTCTGGATACAAGCAAGACTCAGGAGACACCCTCTGAAAGACCTAAAGAGGCAATTTCTAAGCTCTCAACATCCAGGCCTTGAGAGCCAGAGACTGGAGGTTGGAATGTAGAAGCGTCCCTTCTTTCTGGGTGATGAGGGTCAGAAAACAGTCCAATCTCCACGGTTTTTCGGAGGACAACTCCAGAAGAAGAGGGAACCAAATCTGATAGGGCCAAGAGGGCGCAATCAGAATCATGGTTCCGCGGTCTTGCTTGAGTTTCAGCAAAGTCTTCCCTACTAGAGGTATGGGAGGATACACATACAGAAGGCCTGTTCCTCAATGTAGAAGAAAGGCATTTGATGCTAGTCTTTCGTGGGCCTGAAGCCTGGAACAGAACTGAGAGGCCTTGTGATTGATCTGAGTGGCAAAAAGATCCACTGAGGGGGTGCCCCATTTTCGGAAAATCTTACGGGCTACTCCCATGTTCAGTGACCACTCGTGAGGTTGCATTATCCTGCTCAATCTGTCGGCCAGACTGTTGTTTACGCCTGCCAGATAAGTGGCTTGCAGAAACATGCCATGATGGTGCGCCCAAAGCGACATCTGGATGGCTTCCTGACATAGAGTGTGAGATCCAGTGCCCCCCTGCTTGTTGGTGTAATAAATAGCAACCTGATTGTCTGTCTGAATTAAAATGATTTGGTTGGACAGCCGATCTCTGAAAGCCTTTAGAGCATTCCAGATCGCTCGCAGTTCCAGGAGGTTGATCTGAAGATCTTTTTCCTGAAAAGACCAGGCTCCTTGAGTGTGAAGTCCATCTACATGAGCTCCCCACCCCAGGAGGGATGCATCCGTTGTCAGCACTTTTTGTGGCTGGGGAATTTGGAATGGACATCCCAAGATCAAATTGGATCGATCATCCACCACTGAAGAGAATTCCGAACAGGAGGGCAGTTGGATTGCATCCTCTAGATCCCCTGCACCTTGATACCACTGGGAAGCTAGGGTCCATTGAGCTGATCTTATATGTAGACGTGCCATGGGAGTTACATGAACTGTGGAGGCCATGTGCCCCAGAATTCTCAACATCTGCTGAGCCGTGATCTGTTGAGACGCTCGAACCATGGACACCAGGGACAGAAGGTTGTCTGTCCTTGCGTCGGGAAGATAAGCTCGAGCTGTCTTTGTGTTCAACAGAGCCCCAATGAATTCCAACTTCTGTATTGGGGTGAGATGGGACTTGGAGTAATTGATCACGAAACCCAGTAGCTCTAGCACCTGAATAGTCGTTTGCATGGACCATAGAGCGCCTGCCTCCGAGGTGCTCTTCACCAGCCAATCGTCGCGATAAGGGAATACATGCACTCCCAGTCTGCGTAGCGACGCTGCTACTACTGCCAGACACTTTGTAAACACTCTGGGCGCAGAAGCCAGACCAAAAAAAGGCAATACACGGTACTAAAAGTGCTGAGTTCCCAGCCAAAATCGAAGATACTTCCTGTGAGCTGGAAATATCGAGATGTGTGTGTGTGTAAGCATCCTTTAAGTCCAGAGAGCATAGCCAATTGTTCTCCTGAATCATGGGAAGAAGGCTGCCCAGGGAAACCATCCTGAACTTTTCTCGAACCAGTTTATGGTTTCACATCAGTCTTATGTCCTCACCGTTGCGAGGCCCAGTTGACCAATGTTCATTGTTTTAAGTGAGCCTGGTTGCTAGGGATACCCCACATGGGAGAACAAGCAGCCTGCTTGTCCTCGGAGAAAGCGAAGATACTTACATGTAGCAGGTATTCTCTGAGGACAGCAAGCTGATTGTTCCCCCAAACCCGCCCACCTCCTCTTTGGAGTTGTTGTTTGTTTGTTTGTTTATATGCTTTTTGATTAAACTGAGGAGGCATGCTTACGCGACGGGCTGGAAGTCATACGCGGTTTGCGCGCCAGAAGGCTCTGGCAAAACTTTTTAATTTTGCTGGTGAAAAATTTGCCGTTTCCTGGGCCGACACAGATGTCGACCCACATGTGAGTACAATCAGCCTGCTGTCCTCGGAGAATACCTGCTACAGGTAAATATCTTTGTTTTTTGTTCAACCTGTTTCTTTCTGCCAAAGGTAGCTTGAATTTTTCCTGTTACGGTTGTTGCCTTTCTTTTTACAAGAACAGTGTGAGAAGGAGTACTGATTTCTCTGCCTATTGGATGTGCATAGAGACCTCATCCAATACTTAGAGATTGCTGTGTTGGTCCAGTTTGGAGGGCCAAATCAAAGAGAGGCTGCTTTGAAAACTATCGTTGCACACTGGCTTTGAGACAGTTTTCTTCTGCTTATATTCTCTAGGGTTCATACCTTTTGAGGACCCTCAAGGCTCGCTCAACCTGAAGGATAGCATCTTCTTGAGCAGAGTTGCATGCTGTCTCTCCAGTCAAAATTTTGAAAGCTGCAATGTAGTCTGCCTTACATACTTCTCTAAGTACTACAGGCCTGAAAAGATGCAGCTTTTGGTGTGGGAGTGCTTAGAGCAGGGACTTAAAAATCCCACCTTGATTGAGGGGTGCTTTGTTACATCCTGTTGGTTTTAGACTACTCTGGGGTATGATAAGTAAGGGAAAATTTAGTTTTATCTGCTAATTTTTTTTTCTTGAGTGCTTCAGACCAGTCCAGACTCCTACTGTATAGTAGTTTGGATTCTGTTGTGTTAGTGTACTGGAGAAGGAATAGTTCTTGGCAGTCTTTTGAGGTTTACTCAAATGTGTGATTTGTTTCTTTTGAGCACCCTGATTTCTCCACTCTGGAAGAGGTTTGGGGATGTGTTTCTCCCCCCCCCCCCCCCCCCCCCCCCCCCTTTGCTTTGTGGCAGAAATATTGGTGAGTAGCTGCCACATGGATTCTGTTTTATAGGGTAAGGCTCGCAAATCATTGACCATTGCTGGTTGGTGGGCATAATCTATTTGGGTCTGGACTGATCTAGAGGATTCAAGGAAAGAAAATTAGCGGGTAAAACCAGTTTTTCCCCTTATCTCACTTGGTTTCATGTTATTATTGTTTCCAAGCCAATGGAATCTTTTGAGAACTGTTCCCTTTAAATTGCCATTCCTCACCCCTCCAGTACGGAGAGAGGGAGAAATAACACAGCTGCACACATAAGCGCAAACGCAGAGATGGTTAGAAGTTTGAAAAAATTTCATAAGCCTTACTCCATACGCTTTCCCCACTTGTTTCAGATTACCTGAAAAAGCCCCAGTTAACCCAAACATAGACTTCAATAATGTTCAAAATGTCTTTAATTTGTGCCAGAAATTGTAAACTTCATAGTTGCCTCAAGGATCACTTGCAGATCAAGTTCTGAAAATAAAAAAGAATATAGATATATAAAAACTTTTATGCATATAAAATAAATTCCTGTTTAGCAATATGCAGCATAATCTCATCCTGCTCAAATCCTAGGACATAATGTTTATATTTCTGTGCCCTTGGGGGTAGGAAACAGAGACAGAGTATCAGGAAATAATAAGAAACTGCTGCCCAAATTCAGAGAAGGGAAGCTTTTGGAATTTAAAAAAAAATCAATATTTGATTGCTTTCCTGTCTAATTGTGCCACATCTGTTGTCCTTTTACTATTAGTCCTTTTAATAGTCCAGCTATAATAATTATCTTTCTGTTCTCAGGATTCCCTAATCCCAGAATCTAGCACAGTGAAGAAGCTAACAACTGGAACCATGTCTTCCTTTAAGTGGCAACCATCTGTAACTGAGGTACAAGAAACAGGTCCTCATAAAAGGACTGACTGTGCCAGAAAGGCACTGAGTGGGACCTTAGAAGTGTACTAAGTTGATAGTTCCACAGTTGCCATTTTGCTTTACCAGGTAGAGAATCATTTTGCTTGGCCAGCTTGTGCTTATGTGCTATTGAAATTTTTTTTCAGCCCCAGCGGAAGGGTTTACCAATTATTCTTACAAAGACATTTAGTGGCCAGTTTTAAGAAACGACCTTGACGAGGTGACCATGAAAAAGTTTGCATTCTACTTTTACTATCATTCACAGAAAGCCACTGTAGTGCTTAATCTTTATATGGGTAGTGAAGGGGAAGAAAAAAGTTATTTTAGGTCATACACAAAATCAGCTTAGAAAGACAGGAAATATCTGGTGTCATTTTAGTAGAGGATTTTCTTTTTGTTTTCTTTTCTGATTTCAGCCCGTGAAGGATGACCCTCATTTCCATCACTTCTTGCTTAATCAGACTGAGAAGGTGAGTGAGTGGACAGAGGTTCTGGGCCTGTGGTGAGTAGTATTAGGCATGCATGCAAGTGCTTGAGTCAATACTGTCATACCTTTAGCCTAAAATATGAAAATCCACAGGTCAAATCCTTTTCGCTAATAATCCTCAATGGCAATTATGTATTATTGTAGGCGGATCTAGCTACTGTATACAGCTTTGCCTGCACTATAAGAGTGGGAAGGGTAAAAGTGCGTAATGGTGGTGGTTTTATTATCAATAGTTCTAAAATCCCTCCTCTTAAATATATGACTCCAAGTTCCGTTGCTCCGGGAACTGACAAGCAAGGACACAAGCCAATTATTATATAAAAATAAAGGCTATTTATTTACAAACAAGTGAAACTGACAAAAGTGAAAACACGAGAAACTAAAAATTCTATGCAAATACAAGATGACTCAGGAAAATGAAAGACAAATATTTTATCAGGGAATTAGAGTGAACACACATTAAACCCTGGGTCAAGCCTGGAATCAAGCCTCCTATCATTATCTTTTAGCAATAACAGAGCTGGTATACAACCTGGATGTAGATAAGGACACCAGATGAACGGCTGGATGCAGAAGATCCCTAGCAGGTCCCAGCAGTGCAGGGAGAGAGCGTGGCTGGTAGACACCTGAGTGTTGGTAATTCAGGCCAAATGGAAAAACCAGCTTATTTTTTTTATCTGTTTCCATCGCTTTTTTATACAGTTCTGGTGGAGTCAAAATCCTTGAAGATAAGCAAGCTCCTCCTTGTGTTTTGGACCTTCTGACCTGGGAAATTATTGGAATGTCCAGTAATTTTTGTCAGCAAAATTGCAATTCCTAGATCTCAGGGTCCAAACACTCCAGTGACGTGGATTCTATTGTCTTTATTTCATATCCAGGCTCCAAAGTGACTGGGATAGCCTGATCTGGGGTGCACGTCACTGAGCAAGAACGTCGGGTGATTGCATCAGGCAACCTGTCCATAAGCCATCCCCTTTTTGCTGATGCAGGACCTTGGTAAAATAGGGGCACAGTGCTTACTGTATTAATGCATGTTTTGAAGTATCTGGTGCTGAAACTGTTACCACGCTCTCGTTGTAGTTCTGTAGGCAGGGGTTTTGTCCCTACATTGTCATGAATAATTCCTGTCTGTTATTTCTTGTGACTTGTATGAAGCAAGAGAAAAGCAAGCAAGCCAGCCACAAAACAGAGCAGCAATGTGAACAGTAGCAAAAATTTATGTGAACTAAAAAAAAACAAAAAAAAACCTGAATTTATTTAAAAAAATATATATATTCCTTTTGCATCCATACCAGACCAGTCCATAATGTGGGTTATCTCCATCGACCGGAGGATGAAGGCAGAGCAACAAAGAAATTCTGTATGATTTGTCCTTTAAGGGCATTGTGCAGCCTTAGAATGCTCAGTATTTCTCTGTCTTTAGCAGATGTTGATGGTTAACCATTCAGCTTCTGAACTGATTTGTCATGGATACTCCCAGGTTAGCTGAACAGCTTAGACCTGGTTGAGCAGAGGGTTTTGACTGACTGACAGCTCCAAACAAAACATAACCAAAATAGAAGAATGCAATTTTAACATTGAGTTGAGGGGATAACTTAAAGAACACTACAATTTAAGCTTTATTTATTCAAATGTTAAAAGGTATTTCTTCTCTCTTTGAGCTTTGGAGAAAGGCTTCCATTTGTTGTTTGATAGAAGTCTTTTGGCACGGTTGAGCCGGCAGGACCTTGAGCTTTCAATAGCAGTTCTTGTCAGAACAGGTACTTCTGTGGAATATTTGTTCTGCACGACAGGTTAATTATACTGTGGTCTAAGAAGTTGGAGCTTTGCCCTCTATTCTTATCTGTGGCATGGCCACCCGGAGAACACTGCAGCTATGGCAGTGTTCTGGGCAGCATTCCTATCAGCTCAGGAGTTAACACATAGTAACATAGTAGATGACAGCAGATAAAACCTGCACGGTCCATCCAGTCTGCCCAGTAAGATAAATTCATGGCATATGTTGCAATATAACATGATTGATCATTATATGAATTGGGTTTTTATGAACGTGTACTTGAATGGTTTGATTTGTATTCGGGTTGAGATAAAGGAATTTTTTTTCTGATCAATTTTTGATAAATCAAGGCATGCTGCAGGGCTCAACTTTATCTACCCTGCTGTTCAACTTATTTATGACATAGCTAAGTTTAGTGTTTCAGGAGTTGAATGTTTCATTTCGAGTGTTTGCTGACGATTTACAGGGGTTTTTTTTTCCCACTTGAGAGAGATTCACAGAATGCAAGTTCTAAACTAACCAGATGTTTTGATAAGATGATTGAATGGATGTCTAAACACAACTTGTCATTAAATTTGGCAAAGACAGAAATTATGTATGTTGGAAGGTCTTTGGATCCTGCTTTACCCACAGTTTTAAAATATCAGGGGGTAAATTTTGTAGTTCTGTCTTCAAAACCTTGGAGTCCTGTTGGATACCAATCTTACGATGCAGAAATAGGTTGATCATGTGATCTCTACATTTCTCTTCCAACTTTGGGCTTCTTTTACTAAACCGCGCTAGCGATTCCCCTGCGGCGTTGCTGATGAAGCCCATGCGCTGGCGTTTACACTTCCAGGGTAGAAGGAGTTGGTAGGATATACTACCCGGCGGGCTTTTTGGTCTCTTCTCTTGAAGATGCCAATTCGGTGAAACATGGTTCCATATCAGGAGCAGGATCTTTGTTTCAGTATATTTTTGGCAAATAAACTCTTGGACTTTATTTACTCCTTGTTTGCTTTGGTCATTTGGATCTTTCCTCACTTTCACCTTCGTTGTTACTGGGAACAGGAAAGGACATAAGCATGAGATAATGGTTTAATCGCAGCATTTTTTGCACTTGCTAATGCCAGTATTGGGACAGACATTGTTTTGAAGAAGTACACCACCACCATTTAATATCAGCCTGACAATATCACCATGCAAGATAAGTGACATTAGATTTGATTGTTATGATTCTTTTTGGACAAGCTTTTTGAACTGGGCAGGCAAGTAAGGTGGTGCTATGATGTGTAGTAACAAATGAATGATACCGAGGGCAAGTCCTTTAGCATAAGGCATGGCGTCACTTATATACTTGTAAAAAAGGCCCATTTCTGTTTTAAAGGAAACGGGCGCTAGCAAGGTTTTCCTCGGAGTGTGTATGTTTGAGAGAGTGTGAGTGTGTGTGTGACAGAGAGAGAGAGTGAGACTGGGTGCGAGTGTGTGTGTGAGAATGAGAGTACGTGCCAGGGTCCCCCCTCTCTCCCAGTTCCAAGGTCGCCCCCCTCCCGGTATGTCTCCCATTTGCAGGGGTGTCCCCCTTCCCTCCCTCCCGGTTGCAGGGTCCTCCCTCCTCCCATCCTCCCTTTTTCCCAGTTGCAGGGTCCCCCCTCCCAGTTGCAGGGTCTGTGTGTCTCCCCCCTCCTTTTGTCCAGTGGAAACAGCTGTAAAAACGGCAATGAGAAGCAGCATCTAGGTTTCCTTTTTTTTTTTTTTTTTTTTTTGAGTGTATAGGAATGACGGCTGCTTTGGGGGGTGGAATCAGAGATTAACCAATGGGCTTCCTTGCTTACCATAGACTTGCTTTGTTCACTTCCACTCCTGTCTATTGAACGTTCTGCAGCATATCATAGCAGCCAATCAGTGGCACTTCAGGAATGACATTACTTTTATCTACTCCACTTTCCTTTTCCACGGTTCCAGGCAGCCTCAGAACGTTGGAGGTGTGCATTATTATATAGGATAGTATTTTCTTAGGCTTGTAAGACCTGTATCCTGAAAAAACTTCCGACCGCCCAAAATACAGCAGCAAGACTCATTTTTGGCAAATCATGATTTGAATGTGCAACACCTCTTCGTGAAAAACTTCACTGGCTCCCTTTCAGAGAACGAATCAACTTCAAGGTCTACACATTAATCCACAGAATTATCCACGGTGAATCCTCCGGGCTATATGCTCAAAGTGATTGACCTTCCCACCAGAAACATGTCTGAAACTTTGCGAACTTACCTTAACCTGCATTACCCCAATTGCAAAGGAATCAAGTACAAAACCTACTATGGATCCAACTTCTCCTTCTTAGGCAGCCCTCCCCAGACCCATCAGATCTATCAGCAACCATCTACCCGAAAATCACTAAAAACCCATCTGTTCAAACAGGCCTACCCAAATGACCCAAACTATTCCTATGAACCCATCTACCCAACACATATCCAGGAGACAATGACCCAGACTACATCTCCCATCAAATTTCCCAATTCTTATCCCGTGTCCCATCCCCCCTCCCGCCTCTCTACCCCCCCCCCCCTGCAATGATCACCTACCCCTTGCTAATACCTCTCCTACTCCCTTCACCCTTGCCCATCTCTACCTACCTATCTCTTTTATTAGTCTGCTATAATTAACTTATATTTTCTCTATCAATACTCTGTGATCCATATTATTATGTAAGCCGCATTGAACCTGCTTTGAGTGGGAAAGAGCGGGGTACAAATGTAATAATAAATAAATATACTGAGCACTTACAACACAATAACGTTTGATTTTGTTGAGGAATTTGGGTTTAAAAATTTTTTTAAAGACATATCTTGCTTGTAAACCCTTAATTATTGTGATAGCTCAGGATTGGTATTTTGTAAGGACAAATCAAGATCAGGTGTACACATGAAGTATCATATCGTACCTTATGTAATGAGTTTCTTGTTGGGCAGACTGGATGGACTGTTCAGGTCTTTATGTGCTGTCATCTACTATGTTACTTTGAATCCTTTGTGTTTATCCCATGCATTTTTGAATTCTGTAACCTTTTTCATCTCCACCACCTCCCACCTTCCAGGCATCCACAACCCTTTCCGTGAAAATACTCCTAAGTCAACCCCCCCCCCCCCCCCCCCCCCCCATTGCAGTCTTAATTCATGTCCTCTAGTTCTCTTTCTTTCCCCCTTCTCTGGAACAGATTTGTTTGCTTATTAATACTTTTCAAATATTTGATCGTCTGTATCATATCACCCTTATCCCCCCCCTTTCCTCTATGGTGTACATATTCAGTTCCTCAAGTCTCTTCTCATAATATATCTTGGTCCAACCCCCATATCATTTTTGATGTTTTTCTTTGAGCCTCTTTGTCTTTTTACATAGCAAGATATGACTCCAAAATTGAACAAAATACTCAGTGCAGCCTAGCATCCTTCTGGCTATGGCCACCATCTTGTTACATTTTCTCCGCCTTGAGATCCACAGACACTATCACCCCAAGATCTCTCTCCTGAGTTGTGCTTATTAGTCTCTCGCCTCTAGTCTGGTATATCTCCTTTGGATTTCTGCATCTCCAGTGCATCACTTTACATTTCTTTGCATTAATTTTCAACTGCTAGTCCTTAAACCATTCTTCTAATTTTTGTAGATCTCTTCTTATGTTTTCTACTCCCTCTGGGGAGTACTGTTACTGAACCCAGTAAACTACAGAAGGGTTGTCTTCTGAGTCAGTGTGCTTGAGCTGAGATTTGCTGTAGAAATTCTTACCTAGAGAATTCTTGGACTGTTCTTCATTTCTTGGGGGAGCATTTGAAACAGCAGAAACATTTTGGAACTTAGGGGTTTTGAGTCCTTAAGCACGGCATTGCCACTATGACAGACACATGTGAATGCCATAGAATGTGTTGTGTAAATATGATCCTCTAAGAAGGTTGTGTTCTTCACATTGAGCTTCACTTACGCAAAGTGAAATTAGTCTATTTGTTCACAAACGTTTATGGTAATAGGTCCTAGTGTATGGAACATATTACCACTGGATTTGTGTTATAAGAAGTACTATACAATTTTTTATTTATTTTTTTTTAATGTTGAAAGCATAGTTCTTTGTGAGGCTTTTAATTTAGTTAAAATGGAATTCAGGTTATTGAGACCTGTATTTAATGCTTAAAACCATGAAAGTAGAAATATGGTTTTATGAGAAAATGGGTCAGATGCGACATGTTTGATTTGGTGGAATTGTGGGGTTTTAACTTTTGATATTAATTTTAAATTAACACACTTTGGACTTTTTGATGAAGCATGTCAAATACGGTAAGTTGAAGAGAGAAAAGGTTGCATGGGAATGGAGCGAGGGAATAGTTACCAGGGAAGAAATATGGAGTGAATATATTTCTGCCATGCTTTCTTTCACTCCAATATCAAAAATAATTGATTGGGAAGCCAGTTGTGGGTGTACATAACTGCATTTTCATCCCTGAAAATTAAATCCTGGAAATTTTTTATTTTCAGGTTGTTTTTTTTAATTGTGTACATAAAAATATATTGGAGGCATGGTATATGTAAATGTATGCAACTATGTCATGCATATTCATTATAGGTGTCCTGAAAACTTGACTGGTTAGCTTTGCCCCCCAGGACAAGGTGGATAAAAGTGATATATTGCTTTGACTTGGGAATATGGAGATGCAGGCTTACTCAGCTGGTAAATGGACTTTTACGCCTTGCTTGAAAGTGTACCTGTTCTTTAGGTGGAATTATTTAAGGCCTGTTATAAGAGGATTGCCTCTGTACATAGCAAAAGAGGATATATATTTCTGCACTAATTTAATATTTCTTTCTCATCTTTCCTTCTTAGCCACTGGTAACTTACCAAGCAATCAGTAAGAGGCTAAAGATTTCTGAAGAGGTAAAGACGACTTCTTTTGGTTCAACAGCTGTCAAGGAAATATACTTTGTGTAATAAATCTTATGCTTTTTGTTTGCAGGAAAATCGGTCAACATCCATCCAGGCAGCAGATAGTACAGCAGCCAATGGCAGCATCACCCCCACGGATAAAAAGTATGCCCAACTTACCCTGCCTTGTTACTTACCTTCTGAACTCTTTCCCTCAACAAAGTAGTGCTTTTAAGAACTATTGAGTTAAATATGAAGGCGTAAGTAGGTATCAAGGTGTTCAGCAGTGCGTTATGTTTTATAGGATAAATTACTACAGGGCCGGCTTAAGGTGTGAGGCACTGGCTCATGGCACCCAAACCTAAGAGTGCTGAAAGCCTGATTCACCGAATTGCCCCTTCTAGCAATGGGAGCTCTTCTTTCACTTCCCACCTCCTGTTCTGTGCAGCTGCCACCAACCCAAAGGTCTTCAGAAGACAAAAACAATCACATTCTCTGAAAGAGACAGGAAGTGATTAGTTTGCCTTTTAAAAATGTGGTGCCCTGGGCAGCAACAGAGTACAGTGGCAGGGAATGAAGGAACAGCTCCCGCTGCCATGTAAAGCAGTAATCAGATTGGGACTGATGTTGAGGGCTGGGACTGTACTGGACTAGAAGAAATCATGCTGATGGTGGTGCTTGGGGGCTGATGTTGGGGGGCACTGGGGCTGGTGTTGGAGTAGAGGAAAGGTTCAGATGCTAGGGGAGTAAGAAGTGAGAGGACAACAGACATTGTGGGGGATGGGAAGAAACAAGGGCATATTTAGGGGAAGGTTGAGAGGGAGAGACAGCTGGATGCTGGGGTAAGTATAAAGTACATTAGGGTTAACGAATATTGAAGAAGGAAGTAGCTGGGTGGGGTGCTAGGGAAGGGTGAAGGAAGCAGGAGGACAAATACTGGTGACATGGGGATGTGGGAGAGCAGAGACTTGGACCCTAGAGCATTTGGGGAGACCAAAATAAGACACACTGGCTAGATATTGGGAGTGTAAGTGAGAACTTGGGGCTTGGTGGAAGAATGAAGATGTGGTGATTAACTGAGCGGATAGTAAGAGCTAAGAAACTGAATAGGGATTAAGAAGATCGTGGGAGCTAGTTACCAAGCTGTATGGTGAGTTGATTGGGTGAGGGGTATGAGTAGGCTGAAAGACTGAGTGTAGAAATATGGGGAAAGGAGGTGGTTTGAAGGACTTGTAGTGTTTGGGGAGGGATTGAGGAGCAGTTTAAAAGGACAAAAGGCTTTGAAAGGGGGGACAAAGTCAGGGAACAGATTTTTGAAGACTGTGAGAGAGGGTAGAAATGGGGGAAGTGAAAGGAAAAATGGAAACCTAGAGGAGTTAAGTCTTAGGGAAGTAGCTGGGGAAGAAAGGCAGAAGGTGGATGAGACTGGGAAGGAGGTGAGTATAGAGGGTAGAAATGGGTAACTAGAAAGTGAGTGAAATAGGAGCCTGGGGAAGAAATGAGACAGGAAATGGGAGGACTAGTGGGGAAAGAGTAGGAATAAAGGAGTAGGAGGGGAGAAATGGAAGGATTAATGTCAGAGAGATTTAGGGAAGAAACAGAAATAAGAACCTGAAAAATGACTTAGGAGAATTAACAAGAGGAAGTCATACAAAGATGCCAGGACAAACCCAGCTGGAAAAAAAAATGATCAGGCAACTAAAGTATAAACATTTCATTGTTAGGTTCTAGAAAATGAAATGTCAGTTTTGGAAATTTTTTTTTAAGTAGTTTATTAAAATGCAGACACAACCATAAATACAAACCATTAAGATATGCAATAAACAGAAAAGCATATACATAACAACTCGTTGCAAAATGCAGGAGTGTTGGGAACAGCAAAAGAAAACAAACAAGAACGTCTATTCATTTTATGAACATTTGCTGTAGAGCACACCACACACACACACACACATACCCCCCAAACCCTGCAAAAGAATACATTAGATAAAACTCCAAATCTGAAGAAAGAAAGCTGTAGAGAGATCCTTAAGAAGAGCTATTAAACAAAAATGGGGTTCATATTTCTTCCCATTTATGAATTGTGATTCTTGAATGCAACCAAACGTTCCATTTAGTTATTTATGTCAGTATTTATATCACACATTTTCCAAACATAGTTTCAATGTGGTTGACATTAAAAATCAGAAAAGAAAGCAATTTAACAATGTATGCTAAAAACCAAGAGAGTGGTCTAACAGTTAATCTAAGCCATCTCAGAAGGGTGAATTACAGTGAAGGTAATAAAAAGCATGTAGTCTAACAGCTCTATACAACCATCTCAGTACTGTTACAGTAATTAAGGGCGATGTTAATAATACATGCCTTTCTTAGAACTGTCAGCATAAAAGAATTTCCTGAAAAGAAAGCTTTTAGGTATTTACAGAAATAGTTTTTCACACATCTTAAGTGTTTTGATAGAAAATTCCAGTTTATGTAATTAAGAAGGTGAATCCAGATGAATATACTGATTTATATGTTAAACCCTGACAATTAGGAAGATGGAGGACAAGATAATTTTGTGCTCCCTTAACAGCATTGTGACATGGTAAGTTGATTAGGCTTGTCATGTATCAAACAGCAAGGCCAAAATGATCCTGTGGACCAGAGTACTTAGGATTCTAGCTCTGATTGGAAGCCAGTTGAATTTTTTTTAGTAGTGGACTAGTGCTTTCATATCGTGACTGCCTATAAATTAGCCTGATGGCTAGGTTTGAGCCATTTACAATCAACTTAAAAATTGTTCCTTGCAGCCGGTGTGTACTCCGTTTCAGTAGTTGACGTGAGCTAAGACCATCATTTGTATTAACATTCAAAAGACCACTCCAGGAAGATAGTCTCTTAGTCTCCTAAGTTTCCACATTATTTGAAACAATTTCGATATGATGTTCATGATCTGTTTTTTGAAAGATAATTTGCAGTCTAGAGTAACTCCTAAGAGTTTCAGATTTTCAGCTATTGGGTATTTAACCCCATGTCACAACTTGGTAATCCATTTCACCAGGGAAGGTACTGTTAGTTGTTTCCAGTAATGTGCCAAGTTGATTCTTGCCACATTCAAGGCATGTCAGACCAACTGAGATTGCTGACGAGTAAGGCCCACAGGCTTTTCACCAAGGAGAAAAACTGCTAGGTGCCATTGGACAGAACGGCCAATCCAGTGCTGCAGTCTACCTTGCACAGCCCTCCAATATGCATGCTCCTTAGAACAAGTCCACCAAATGTGACCCACTGTGCCCAGGACAGCACAACCTCTTCAACAAGTCGAAGAGCTGCCCAGAAACATATAATACATTCTAGCAGGCATAAGATACCAGAGGTAGAAAACTTTAATGGCATCTTCTTTAACTGAAACAGCTATAAAAGTCTTTAGCAGTGCTTTCTCCATAACAGTCCAGTCATCATCAACAATAGTAACACCTAGTTCCTGTTCCCAATTAACCCTATGAAGGGAATAGGAAGGAGACTTGATATATTGCCTTTCTGCGGTTTTTGCAATTATATTGAAAGCGGTTTGCATAGTATATACAGGTACTTATTTGTATCTGAGGCAGTGGATGGTTAAGTGACTTGCCTAGAGTCACAAGGAGCTGCAGAGTATAAGGCTTAGCACGTTCGCTTAAAAACTTAAAGACATGTAATACCCACATTCCTCCCCGTCAACTCCGCTCTCTGAACAAATCTCTTGTCATCCCCCTTATCCTCCACTGCTAACTCCAGACTTTGTTCCTTTTGTCTCGCAGCACCTTATGCCCGGAACCGTCTTCCCGAACCCATACGTCTAGCTCCATCTCTTGTTTTTAAATCTGTGCTGAAAGCCTACCTTTTCACTACTGCCTTTGGCTCCTAACCACTACTCAGTTGCCCTCCTCCTCTGTACCCATTAATTCCCTTGCCCGTTCTATGTCTTGTCTATCTGTTCTACCTAGATTGTAAGTCTTTTGAGCAGGGACCGTCTCTATATGTCAAGTGTTCAGCGCTGCGTGCATCTGGTAGCTGATACAAATGCTATTAGTAGTAGTAATAAGACCCTTGGTGCCTCTGGAATCCCCATACAAATCCTCCAGGTAGGAGTCCTCTTGCAAAATATGCTGTCTGATGATAGAACCAGATTTTTAAAAATGTTTTAACTGAGTATAAGCATAGACATCTGAAGGAAGGAGCTGATAGTTATCAGAAAGAGAAGGAAAGGAGACAAAACTCATTATCCTCAAAAAATTGCCCCAGGTTGCTAATCCCAAGGATGCCCAGTGGGAAAAGGTAGCCGCCCCCCCCCCCCCCCCAACCCATGGAGGAAACAATGTAATGTAAACAATAGTGTATGACGGGAGAGAGGGGATTCATGTTTAGTTAAAAAAAAAAAAAAAAAAAAAAAAAAAAGGATCCCAATACTGAAAGGTAGCAGAAATAGAAGGGCATAAATCAGCTGGCAATTGCTGGAACTTGCAAGAGAGCCTAAGAAGATGTTTCAACGGCCAGGGCCCCACCATAGTTTGCTCACTATGAACCCACAACTTAGAGGGACAGTCCTGAAACTACTTGAGTGCTGCATGTGCCTGGACAGCATGATAATACCAAAATAAGTTTGGCACACCTAGGTCCCCTTTCTTTCTATCTTTATATATAAAAAGGATCTAGGAAGTCTTGACTGCTTTTTATTCCAAACAAAGCGAGTCAGGCGATCCTGAAGACCAGAAAGAGATGATTTCGGGAGTCGGAGCGGGAGCACCTGAAATATATACATCGGACGAGGGACAATATTCATTTTAAGAGTAGCAATTCTACCAAACTAAGAAAGTTCCATAGGTTCCCAAAGGCCCATGTCTCTAATCAGCTCCCTCAGCAAAGCTAGATAATTGGCCAAAAATAAGGCCTTAATGTTCTAAGGTAACTGTATGCCCAAATATCGTATCCCATTATGAACTCATTTGAAGGAAAAAGTCCTGTAAAAACATCTCAAGTTGACTGAGTAAGGCCAATAACCAGCCCCAGATTTGGTCGTATTCACCTTATAACTAGAGACAGCTGAGGAAACCGAGATCTCCTTCAAAGGATTGGGTAAAGCGGGTGAGTAAGGAGTAAAAGAGCATCATCCTCAAACAATACTAATTTGAATTCCCAGCCTCCACCTGTACTCCACTAATGGCTGGATTAGCCCGCACTGCCACAGCGAATGATTCCATGACCATTTCAAATAATAAAGGGGACAAGGCCAGCTTTGGCAAGTACCCCTTATAAGAGGGGACATACCAGAGTTGCCTCCCATTAATTTTTTTTTTTTTTTTTTGTTACATTTGTACCCCGCGCTTTCCCACTCAAGGCAGGCTCAATGCGGCAGGCAATGGAGGGTTAAGTGACTTGCCCAGAGACACAAGCCTTAGAAGTATAGAAGGCCTGAACCCATAGACGATAAAAGGGTCCAATACCAAACTTATTCAGCACTTTATTCAGAAAAGACCAATGTTCCCTGCCAAATGCCTTTTTGGCATCCAAACCAAGAAGGCACAAAGGGTGACCATTTTGCTGGGAGGAGTGTAACAACAAATCCACTGTCCTCACATTGTCCATCGCTTGGCAGCCATAAACCCCACTTAGGGTGGATCAGAGTGGGGAGTGCTAAGATCAAATGATTGGCCTAGACTTTTGCTAAATTCACATATTTGTTCAAAATGGAGATAGGGTGGTAGGACGTGTACTCGGGTTTGGGGATCACCACTATCCAGGCCTCCATCTTCAATTGAGGCAAAGGCTTACTCTCTCAGACTGAATTAAGCATCAACGCTAACAAGGGAGCTAGATCACCAACAAGGGCCTTATAGAAGTCATTAGAAAAGCTATCAAGACCAGGTGCCTTTCCAGATGGCAACTCCTTAATGACCTGCAAAACCTCTTGCACAGCAATCTTCGCCTCCAAGGTAGCTTTTTGAGTAGGGATAGTGAAGGTAAGGCCTCTGCTGCTAAGTAAGTATTAATAGTCTTGAGACAAATTGGGGCATCATAAGAATACAATGTTTGATAAAACTGCTGGAAGCGATCTTGAATTTGAGAGATTTAGTCAAGAATGACCTAGAAGGGTCTTTATACTTAAAATATGCCTATCAGCTCTTGCCCACCATAATTTAATAGCTAAACGTTTACCAGTTTATTATTACATTCATAATGAGTTTATTTTAATCAATTATTAACAGATTGTAATTGTTCATAAATGGATGCAAGTTGCCATTTAACAGCCCTGAAGCTCCCGAAGATCTGACACAGACCCGAAGGCCATATGCCGTCCCTCCAGAAGCTCCAGCTGGACAAAACATTGAGCCAAACGATCTCTCTGAGCTCTAGAACGCTGGCTAGCTTTATGTAAAAAAAAAAAAAGTAACCCCTAGATACCGCCTCAAGGGTGTCCCAAACCATACCAAGGGATGGCCCAGAATTCATATTAATATCCAAATATTCCCACGAGACAGTTAAATAGTCCTTACAAATCTCTGCGTCTTATAACAATAAATTAAGGACCCACAGCCTATTTCTTACCTCCTCATAAAGGGATGGTACAGTTGCCCATACCATTGCATGGTCCGAGATAGTAATGTGACCAATAGCAGATAAACATCCCACATCTGGTAGGTTCCTATCCAAAACAAATGTAGTCGAAATGAAAATATGTACCATGAGTGTGGAAATAAAAAAAAGTATGTTCTCAGTGGGTGGGGTGGCCAAGTTGCCAGGCATCAAACAACTCTAAGCTCTCAACCATCTTCACTAGGGCTTGAGACATCTTAAGATCTACCCCCGATGGAGTTGCCGTTTGATAAGAACAGGCTGCAATGTAGCATTAAAATCAACTGCCAAAATAATTCTGCCCTTTGCAAAAGCCTGCAGAACAGAGAGAAGCTTAGCAAAGGACTGGTCATGATGCTCACTGAGAGCATATACAGATGCCACGATCGCCTCTTCCTGATCCAGCAGAAGGAAGTGACCATCTGGATCCCGCTTGATATGTAAAAGCTGTAGCTGAACCACCGCATGGAACAACACAGCCACCCCATGTTTCTTGGCCCCATGCACATTAGAAGCACAATAAACAGTAGGAAAACGAAGATGTGTCAACAAACCCTCATGCTGTTTCAAGAAATGGGTCACTTGTTTAAAAAAAGAAACAAAACCACATGAGGTTGCACTCTAAAGAGTCCCTCTTATAAGGAGAATTCAAGCTCTTAACATTGTAGGTAAGAAGTTTCAAATCAGTTGTCATATTTCACAACCGGGCACAATCATCAAAAAAATAATGGAGAAGATTGTCTCCCCGTCCACATTTATAATGTATTTATCACATAACCAGCCCTCCCACACCAACCTGCTTCCAATCACACAACATCCACCATCCAGAAGCACTCCACTAAACAGAAGTGCCCTGAAGTGGGCAAAAGAGGCCCTAAGTCCTTGCACCAAATGCATTCCCCCCTTTTCCCCCACACACAAAGTGTATGACAATAGTTCTAATGACCCCTCCCTCCCAACCCAACAGTATAGGAATAGCACTTGGTAGCAAAGTATTAAAAGAATATGAAAGGTGGCATAAACTGTGTAATAAACAGAGCCAAAAGTCATATACAGAAAGTTCAAGTTAAAGCTACAGATAGACTATTGATTGACAGTGTCCTGTGGTCACCGGGAACCCATTGCCAGCACTGTAATTTCTCTCTAGTCGCAGGGACCACAATGATTGGAGGAAGGAGTGTGGAAGCCAAACCAGCCTCATGCAAAATTTTACAGGCTTTGCCCAGCTTGTGCACACAATGTAACTTTCCAGCCACAGCAAAACATAAGCAAAAAAGGAAAGCCCATGTGAGCGTTAGTCATTAGATCCAGTGCCTTTAGTCATTAGATCCAATGCAGGCTTCTTAGCCCACCGCTGCGGGGTATAATAAGATGATAGATCCTGAAAAAAATGATATCGTAACCTCATTGTATAAGAGCTGTGAAACTTGCCATGCCTTAGCCAAAGTTTGCTCTCAGTATAATAAAGAAATTGGGCAATGATATCACGGAGTTTATTATCCTGGACCTTCCCCTAGGAGTGATTTGCCCATTCTAAAGTAATGGCGCCAAGTCCCCTTCAGATCCAAGAAGCTGGCAACAAAGCGTACGGACAATAACAACAACGTCTTTGGGAGCTCTACATAACTGCAAGTTTGTGATCATAGAGCTGAGTAACCTGCGTCTGTGAGGTGGTAATAAGGTTCGTGAACTCCTCCACTTTAGTTTCCAGCTCCTCCATGCAACCTCCCAATTCCTGCAAGTTATGATCTATTAATACAAAAGTTAACAATGAGAGTAGTTTTTCCCAGGGGGCGCTGAGTCAAGATGGCCACATGAACAATGGCATTGCCTTTTGGAGGGTCTGAAGCTCTGGCTTGTTTTTCTGTTGCTGTTATGCATCATGCCAAGCGAGTAGTGAAGTTGGGTACCTCTGCCGGCTGTAGTCCACTCCTGTGCAACAATCCATTGAGAGGTATGCAACTGGAATTTCTGCCTCTGCCAGAGTTGGAGAGCCCATGGTTCTTTCCAGCAGAGGAGCACTGGAAAGTTTGGGCCTGGATCTATCTTTGTCTCCTCTGGTCTGCAAGCCATCCCCCTGTCTGGCAGAAGTGAAAGAAGAGGCTGTGGTGGGTGGTGACTACGGAAGGCTTTGTCACGTCGCCGTCAGAGGAAGTCCCTCTTCGGATTGCCAGCACTGCTGAGGGTCCACTCGGAGGCATTGAGTCACCTGTAGCCCCAAGTGGAGTGATGCTTGAAGGCATTTGGAGGGTGTTAATGAATATGGAGGCTTCGATGTCCAAGACTACAGCTGAATTATCAGCGCTTATGAGTAAGACTGATACTCTATCAAAAAATGTGAAGATGGTTAAGATGGACTATTTTGTACAGATACAAGAACTTAAAGATGAGATAAAATCTGTTCAGGAATTGACTGCTACTTTGGTTAAGGACAATTTGATTATGTATAAAAACTGTAGGTTAAATTTGGGCTTGTTAAATTTTCCTAAATTTTTGGGTATGACCCCCAGGTGATGCCTTTAAAAAAAATGCTTGATGGAAATGTTAAAGTATTCCTTGGAATCAAATTCCACAGTTGTTCAAAGTTTATTATTTATCACTTCTTCAAAAAAAGGCCCAGGGTGAAGAGCCTATATATAGGGACGATAATAATAAAGGACAAAATAATACACAAATTACTGGATAGAGGGAAGTTACTCCTGATTTAAACAACTACTTTTCTTGAGAGTTTGACTTTTGAAATGTTGGAAAGATCAACCTTGTTGGTGTTGATTTGTATTTGAACAAGATTTGAATGCTGTGCTGAAATTATAGAAGATCTAAAGAGTTATTTTTTGGTTAGAAGATCTGGGAGCTGGATGCTGTTACATGAAGACAGAGCGCTATGTTTAGAGTCCAGGTCTATGATAAATGATTGGGATGTTCAGCATTTAGTCCCCTGAGGAAGCTGTGAAAGAAAGTGAAACAGAGAGCCCTGTTAGGAGTAGCTCTGTTGAATTATCCTTTATTGAGTTTTGAGTGGTTATTTTGGAACTGTGTTGACTATATAAAAGTTTGTTGGAAATCAAGATGTGCGGTAAAGTGCACAATTAGATGAAAAGAAAAGTTATTTAATAAGAAAAGAAAAGCTATTTAACAAACAAGGAGGTTTTTAGCGATCAGAAAAATGCAGTCCGATTAACATGGGCACTAAGATTTTCTGCTTGCTGCCACAATCAGGACATTTGCGGTCTTTTTCCTCATTATTTTTATTTTTTTGTCTTCATTTTTACGGTGATTGAAGTGAAAAATATATCTTCTCATAGAAAGGAGTAGTTAGAACTAATTTAGCTTCAGCTTGATATTGAAATGTTAAGTAAAATTTTCTGAAGATTGCCTTGTGAAAGTATTTATCCAGATGTTACCAAAAAGAAAGAAAAACCTTTTCTTCTATCTCTTAGACAACAAAGTAAAGATATGGGTGCTTCTTTTTTGTTATCCTTGCAAGTGTTTGTTAAATTATCTTGGTATTAAATAATGGTTTGTTTGTTTGTTTGTTTTTTTAACCCAATCAGAGTCTTTTTTTTTTTTTTTCTGGAAATGAAACAGGTCTCCATAGTCCTTGATAGGAGCATGTTGGTAAGAAGGATTATCATGCAATGGCCTTGCTGTTTAAAAGTAATTGTATTCTTCTGTTAGCTTCTATATATTTTTCTTTGTTCTCTGCCCCCTCCAATCACATAACATCCACCACCCAGGAGCACCCCAACTAAACAGAAGGACCCTGATGTGTCACTTCTGTTTGTTCTGAATAATTTTATATGTTCTAAGTCAATTTAAACAAGTTGCTTGTGTTTAATGTTTCAGAGTTTATAAATAAAAATAATAAAGTAGTTTTCCCAGATGTTTAATCTTCTCTTTTGAGTTGCATCCAGATTATCCTGGGAAGAATCCTTATCCCTAGTCCCTACAGCAGCTGACATATAAAATAAGTTACCAAGCATGAGGGTAAGACTTCCCTTGGAATCATCAGTACATTCAACAGATATGGGCGTTTCATATCCAGAAATACATAAGTCTTGACTCTATACATAAATGTTAGATATTTACTAGGTATCTATGTAAAGATTTTACTCATTTTCAAAATTCCAATTATTTATTTATTTTGGATTTTGCTCACACCTTTTTCAGTAGTAGCTCAAGGTGAGTTACATTCAGGTACCATAGGTATTTCCCTATCCCAGGAGGGCTCACAATCTAAGTTTGTACCTGAGGCAATGGAGGGTTAAGTGACTTGCCCAAGATCACAAGGAGCAGCAGTGGGATTTGAACTGGCCACCTCTGGATGTCAAGATTGGTGCTCTAACCACTAGGCCATTCCTCCACTCCTTATATATTTAAATGACTAACTTGCATCTGAGAGTCATCCTTATCTCAAAAGTCTGCATTATCTTAATTTTTAGGACCTGATTTACCAAACCTTTTCCATAGATGAATTAGGCCTTTTAATTGATGAGTTTATTTTGTGTTAATTCATTATTTGTTTCCAACTGTATTTATATGCTGTTTTGTGAGGCTGGGTTTGTTTTTCTTTTAAGCCCTGAAAGCTCTTATCAAGCCCACTGAAGACTTGAGGAGTATTTTGTTAACGCAGTAATATATTTGTAAAATCAGGATGGTCATTAACCCTGTTGCTAGGTAACTTCACTCATGCCCAGATGCTGAGAAGTAAACGCAGGCGATAGAGGCCATTAGTTGTGGACTAGCACCTGAATTTACCTACCCTACCTTAGAGAACAATGAGCTGAGGAGACAACAATACAAATGCATGCAAGTGAGGCTACTTCCTATCTCCCCCCCCCCCCCCCCCCAAGCCTCTACTGCCAAAATCCTAATGCCAGCTTGGAGCTGACATTAGGGTCTCAGGATTAGCTCAGTCCCTGTATGAGATGCCACCCAGTCGCAAGCTGAGCAAGAGTTGAGATATTCTCATCTGTTAAATGTGTACTAGCACAGAATAGACACCATTACATCAGATAAGGTATAAGAATATAAAACAAAGTATGTGCAGTACCGCTCCCGACTTTTCGACCTAGTAGCTTTTGCTGTTATCTGAAGGAAATAGAAAAACGTAGCTCAGTCTCCTGTTTTGTACAGTTACCTTTGTGGTGAAAGTAAACTGGCAAGTGAAAGGGAATGGAAGCCGCTGTGTTTAAAGTTCGGAGCCGGCACTACTTCCTCCCCCCTCTGGCATTCTGGGCATGTGCTCAAGAGCTGTGCTTAACGCACTACTCTTGAATGCATGAGCCAGGCATCCTCCTCCCGCCGAATTCCTAATGCTCAACGCTATGAGTGCACCTAAATTTGCATCTGTGTTGAGTATTAAGGAGTTCCTTTGCTGCACTGATCCGGCACTGAGTTTTGAACATCTGGGCCGTGGTGAAATGAAAGTGGTATTTATTTGCCCCTTTGGGGCATGCTGATGTCCTTGAGTATTATCTGGTGCTTTTTCTATTGGATCATTCTAATAGGTTAGAGCAGGAGTTTTCAACCCAGTATTTAGGACATACCCAGCCAGTCTGATTTTTCATGATACTGACAATGAATATACATGAGTTAAATTTGCATGCACTTCCTCCATTGTATGCAAATCTGTCTCATGCATACTCGTTTTGGGTATCCTAAAAACGTGACTGGTTTGGTGTGTCCCAGTGACTGGGTTGAGAACCCCAGGCTTAGAGTATCAACAAAGGATGCTATTACAAGAAGAAGGAAAAAAATAAAAGGAAATTTAGAGCATTCTGGTAGTAAGGATGTAGGAAAACTGAATTCAAATTACTTGAATCAACAGTCAGTAAGCGAGTTATGAAATAAAATAAGAATATATTTAGGTGCCTATATGCCAGTACCAGAAAGCCGGGAAACAAAGACTGCAACATTACAATGTGTGGCTTTAAAGGGTCATTGATTAACAGCATGTGCTAATGCTGTTATCACATGTACCTACTACTACTTATTTCTATAATGCTACTAGACGTACGCAGCGATGTACACTGAACACGTAAGAGGCAGTCCCTGCTCAACTGAACAAGACAGACAAACGGGACAAATAAGAGAATTACTTAAGGTGGGAATTATAAAACAGCACTGAACAAGTAAATAGGAGTTAAAAGCAGTTTCAAAAAGGTGGGCTTTTAGCCTAGATTTGAATATGGCCAGAGCTGGAGCTCGACGTACTGATTCAGGAAGTCTATTCCAGGTGTATGGTGCAGCAGGATAAAAGGAACGGAGTCTGGAGTTTGCAGTGGAGGAGAAGAGTACAGATACATTGAACCTGCCATACGGTGGGAAAATGTGGGCTACAAATGCAATAAATAAATAAGAGTTTTACCTGATGAACGGAGTTCCTGAGTAGGAGTGTAGGGAGAGATTCCTATTAAATATGTTATCAAAACTGGTTTCTTTAAATTACAATTGCTTAGGCGACAGAGATTTATTATCTCCCAATCATTTTCGGATGATGCTTCAGAGTTTTGTGCTACCACATTTTCATTATTGCAATGCTTTACTGATTGGTCTGAAAACCAATCAAATATAAGGAATCTACTTATGCTAGAGTGGATGCTCAACGGGGGAAAAAAAGCCTCAAAAGAACCGCTAAGTCTCTCCTTATGTTAACGGATCAACTTTAGGGAGGACTGCAGACTCATCACAGGCAAAAAAAAAACAACCCTTGTCCACTGTTGTATTATAATTCTTTCGGTTACTTCTTTATATTAATTTTTTGAAAACACTTAGCTTTCCAGCTGTCCAGTAATTTGATTTAGGCTGCCCACGGCCCATCTAGTTGTTCGGTGAGACTAACTATCGTGGTCTTTGTTAAATTGTACAGCGCTGCGTAACCCTAGTAGCGCTCTAGAAATGTTAAGTAGTAGTAGTAGTAGTAAAAGTGGAGAGTTACTGAGGAGCTGCAGAGTGAATGCACTTTTGTAAGTCAAGAGGAGTTTGACCTGTATGCGGAAATGGATAGGGAGCCAATGAAGTGACTTGAAGAGAGGGCTAATATGAGCATAGCAACATTGGTGGCATATAAATCAATCAGCAGAGTTTTGAACAGATTGAAGGGGAGAGAAATTGCTTAGTGGGAGACCTGTGAGAAGCAAGTTGCAATAGTCTTAAGGGAGAGGAATGTGGATAAAGGTTTTGGTAGTGTGCTCAGAAAGAAAGGGATGAATTTTGGTGATGCTATAGAGAAATAAATGACAGGTTTTAGAAGTCTGTTGGAGATATGCACCAAGACCTATGTTATTCCCTGCAACAGCATGCATTAGCATCGTTAGTATACGCTGCTTGTAAATGATTCCCTAAATGAAGGTACTGAAACTATGGACTGCCTAGTATCCTGTTTCCAATAGTGGCCAATTTAGGTCACAAGTACTTGGCAGTATTCCAAAAAGTACATAGTTCCTATGCTACTTATCCCAGGGATCAGCAGTGGCTTTTTTTCAGATATATATTGGTTTATGGATGGTAGAAATTTGTCCACATCTTTTTTTTTTTTTTTTTCCTTTCCCATTCATACTAGTTTGCTTTTGCCACATCCAGTTTTTCCAATGCGTTCCAGGGCCTAACCATGCAATGAATTTGATTTTCTTTTTCTCTTTGCTTTGAATGTACTACCGTATAAGATGGCATGTTCCCTTATTAGTTTGTGCTTTTTGAAAGGGTAAATGCTTCACATTTACCTGTTCTACTTTACCCAGGATTTTAAAGATCTTTGTCATGTTTCCCCTCAGCTCTGTCTTCTCCAAGCTGAAGAGCGCTAACCTCTTTAGCCTTTCCTTATTTGACAGTCATTCCATTCCTTTTATTGTTTTGGTCACTCTTCTCTGTATATCTTATCTAATTATACAACCAGAATTGCGGACAAATACTCAAGGTGTAGTTGCACCATGGAGTGACAGAGGCATTATGATATCTTTTGGGGTTTTTTTCCTCCTTTTTCTTTTCTAATAATTCCTAACAGTCTGTTTGCTTTTTGGCTGATGCCAGTCACTGAGCAAATTATTTCAACCTATTGTCCACAATGATGCCTAGATCTTTTTGTGGTGCTGTTGCCTGAGAAAGACAGTCTGAGTCCATTCTGAAGACAGATACGTCAACCCATGCTGTATCTTAAAATCAAACACTACTATCTTGAGGTTACAAGTATCCAACACCAACTTCTTTGAGTTGTCCTTATTGTCCAGATGTCCAACTGCAGTTTTATTTTCCCAGCTCAGCAAAAAGCATAAGGAGAGCAAAGATACCACTTTAGGGTGAACTTGAAGCACTGCATTGAGCCTAATTCAAAACTTTTTAGCTGAGATCAGACCAGATGGAGGAAAGGTCTGCTACAAGCAGCTCAGCATTTGGAAACCCTACAACAGGAGCAGGAGCAGGAGGTGGAAGGCAGGAGTAGCAGAAGTAGTGTTACAAATGAAATCATCCATGCAGAGTCTCTCATCTCTCTATGAAACATGTCTGGTTTACAATGGTGTCTGTCAAACTTGGATCCGCGTTATCTACCATCTTTGGGTCCCAAATAGATTCCAAGGGATGGATTATATTGCCTGACTAAAGTAATTATTTTATGCTGGGTGTTTCATCCAGGAAAATTTGCAAATAATGCTTAGCTTCCGTATGCAGAATATTCAAATATGGAGTAGAGGAGTAGTCTAACAACCAGTAAAGCCAGGTTTAAATCCTGTTGCTGCTCCTTGTGTTCTTGGGCAAGTCACTTAACCCTCCATTGCTTCAGGTTCAAACTTAGGGGCCCTTATACCAAGTTGCGGGAAAAAGGGCCCTGCGATGGGGGGGGGTCATTTTTCCCTCATGCCAGGGCCCTTTTTACCTCAGTGGATAAATAGACCCCAGGCACATATGGCCTTGCAGTAAGAGAACTCTTACCACATTGCCTTGCAATGATCCCTTACCGCCCACCCATTGAGGCGGTGATAAGTGCTCCTGTGCTAACCCGGTAGTAACTGGGCAGTGCGCGGTGATGCCTGATTACTGCTGGGTTACCGCCATGCAAGCCATTTCTGGGGGTTTTCTTTTTCCCCCCTGAAATGGCGCATGCTTGAGGTGGGACTACCGCTGGTGGCAGTGATGGGCCAGAGGTAGTCCCAAAAGAGCGAGCGGTAAGCCCGTGTTGGGCTTACCGCCGCTCTGTAAAAGGGCCCCTTAGATTATATGCCCTCTGGGGATAGGGAAATACCTATGGTACCTGAATATAACTCACCTTGAGCTATTACAGAAAAAAAGATGTGAACTAAATTTAAATAGGCATCTACAAGAGAGATTAAAATCCATTTAGCAATAGATGATGGCTTTGATTGGCATGGTGGTTTTGTGATACCCTTATTTTCCTAGCTTTTGTCCCCTTCCCCCGCTCAGTATTTGCTACACTGTCTTGGACTGTCTTTATGAATGAATATGTTTTCCTATTACACTTACTGTACACAGCACAGGCTGTATAGTGAGAATCAAACCTGAGCAGTTGTGGGAAAGCTGGAACATAGAGGACACAATGCTGCTTCTCACATGAGTGCTACTTCTATTACAAGAAACCTCCTGGATAATGCAGTGTCTTGAGTGTAAACAAAAGAAATATTCAGGTGTACTATAGCACAGGGCTTAAAGCAATGGAATTCCATACTGCAGAAGTAGCCATTTTGTCTCGTTAGTAAATTGTACTCACGAGAAGAAAAAAGGTTAGTCATGAATAGCAAGGATGTGAAGGATTACACAGTCTTAGGAAAGAGTGGTCTTGCACGGTCATGAAGCTCCAATTTAATCAACATTAAAAAGTTTTCCAAGTTATGTTTTGGGGATTTAACTCATAAAATTCTTTTGGTTAGTCTCTAACAAGAAACACAGGTTCACTTTTGTGTGTGTGTGGTGTGTGCCCTTCAGGACTGTGGAGTTGGTGCACCAAACCCTCAACTCTAACTCTTCTATATTTATACTGTCGGACTCTGACTTCTACTGGTATTAGGCTTTAAAGTTTTTGTTCTGGATCTAAAGTACTGGTAAGTATAACTTATATTTACCAGTACTTTAGATCCAGGATGAAAAATATCTATATATATATCCATATGTAGTATAAAATGACAAATTTACTATATACTATAATTTAAGTTTTCCTTTGAAGCTGCAGTCTGAGTTGGCACACTTTTATGGACTCTGACTTTACCCAAAATTGCTTCCAACTCCACAGCCCTGGTACCCTAGGGAAAAGGCCTTCCTAGTCCCAGAGCTTGCAACCACAAATATTCATTAGCTCTATAAAGATATCAGTGCTGCCCAGCTGTTTATTTCTTTTTAGTTAATTTTCTTTCATGCTGCAAATAAAAAAGTTCTGGTAGTCTGGCCACTTTGTTAGGGTTTGTGATTGTAACTTTTTATTTGCTGTTCTAAGATCTGAGGTAGGCCTACTTTTGGTATAACAGCTACATAGGGTAGAGGAACACCAATCCCTACGATTGTAATGCAGCAAACCAAGGAGTAGGGCAAATGTTGACACTTCCAAAACCACAAGGGAAACGTTAGTTGTTCAAAAAATGTTGTTTATTGAAGATACATCAAACAGACTTGACACAGCAGCTGTGTTTTGGCGCTCGAGGTGCCTGCCGCAGGACTCTATCAAATATATATAAATAAATGTAAATAACATACATAAAATGCTAATAAAAACAAATGAAGAAATAAATAAAAACAAGCATAATGAGAATAGTGGATAAATATAAAAGCTAAAAAGGCCATGTCATATTCAAAAAAGGCAGACAAAACTTTTGTAGAAAAAAGGACAATTTTTTTTTTTTTTTAAAGGATAAAGGCAGTACAGTGCATGTGCATCTTTGGACATACGGATTCATAGAAACATGACTGCAGATAAAGGCCAAATGGCCTATCCAATCTGTCTATCCTCTGTAACCACTAACTCTTGCTTTTCCTAAGGGATCCCCATGCTTATCCCACGCTTTCTTAAATTTTGACACAGTCCTCGTCTCTATGACCAGCTAAATTTAGAAATCCTCAGCCAGTCGTAGCAAAGATCTGGTCAAAACATAGACCAACATTTCCTTGGTTTTCATATAAAAAAAGGCAACTTATAAACAGAGAAATTCAAAGATTACTTAGTGAAAAAACACCGTAATATTGCATGTATGTTCATTACATGCATCATAAGGAATATGAACATCATGATAAATGATGCAATATGACATATGTGCTATATATTATTCCATAAACACTGTTGTGGTTAATCTGCTATATAGTAAATTATGGAATTGAAAGCATACCTGGATATTGAAATGTAGAGATATGCTTCTACACAAAAATGGGTACTTGAGATACCCAAGGTGTACTGCATTTGAAAAGGTGGAAATGAGTCCAAAGCACAAAGAACATGAGGTGAGACTAAACCATTTATCAGTGTCTGAATGTAGCGAAAAAGTGGACGTTATTAGTATTTGAAGTGCCATGAGCAGAATACCAATAATGAAGCACTGGTGGATTTGTGATCTGTGATGTATAAGAAACACCAAGAACCGAAGTGGCATCCATACAGCAGTGAATAGAACAAGTGCCCAAGAGGATCACAAGTGAAAACTGTGTTTGAATAACCATATTAGAGATAAAATACTAAAGTGTATTGCATCCTGAAAATCATCTGCCCGATGTGTAATATAAAAGTTATAGTATGTGAAACCACCATCATGATCTAGTGACGAAAAATGACATCAAGTGTGCAAAGCGGCATAAAAGTACCGGTTAGAATTGAGACCACCTTGTGGTTTTGAAAGTTCCAACTTTTCAGCCTACTCCTTGGTCTGCTGTAGGCTTTCTTTTGGCCTGAAGGCCATGTTATAGATTTTGTGCAAAGTGGGAAAGAAGGGTAATGGTGAGGTTTGAGAAGTGGGGAACAGGGTGGTCCCCTGGAAATTTGAGCAACTGGGGGGGGGGGGGGGCAGAGGATGTCCTCTGGAAATCTAATGACCCAACAGTTTCACTTCTAGACCTTAGTTGGCTCCCACATGTTGGATTAAAAGCACCCATGTAGTTTGCTTGTCTTTTTTTTTTTTTGTTTCTTCCTGTAACATTATCAGCCTGGAGTGTGTGTAAAAGGTGTAGTTTATTTGTCCAGTAATTACAAAATGTCTGCTTTGTTTTAATTTAGTTTAAATGCTGTTTATTGAACACAGAGAACTGAATACAAAACGTTCTACTGTTAACAGTAAAGAATGTAACAATAAAATTGACATACACAGTGAACCATAACATTTTTATGATTTTTATTCCTCCCCCCCCCTTCCCACATATACAGCCAGCATTGTTACTTAAGTGCCAAAGCCTGGACTCTTAGGGCCTCCCATGCTACTGTATATGGGGGTCTAATACAAACTGACCATCATTACTAGTTACCAGATACTGACAAATCATGGCCACATTTTTATTAGCCTTCTGTTAGAAACAGAGAAAAAAGAAGGCAGATAAAAACTATATGGGCCACACATCGGTGCTTTTAACCCAACGTATGTAGTCTGCCCATCCATGCCATCTACCGTATTCTGCAACAAGATTCAAACCATGGTTATGGCCCATGTGGATTATTGCAACGGAATCTATGCAAATCCTAAAGAAACCACAAACAGCACAAAACACATCTTTGGAAAAACACGATTTGAATGCGCCAAACCCCTTCTACAAAAATTGCACCGGCTACCAATCAAAGTGTGCGTATTCAAAATCTGTTCTATGATCCATAGAATAATCTTTGGCCTATCACCGAGATACATGACCAATTTAATAGACCTACCAATCCGGAATGCAAATACTGCAACAAGATCTTACCTAATCCTCCACTTCCTTAAATGTAAAGGCCTTAAATACAAATCATCATACGCTTCAAGCTTCTCCTATGTTAGCACCAAGCTCTGGAACACACTACCAAAAAACCTAAAACTCAAGGATAATTATGTAACCTTATTTCTAGGATAAGCAGCATAAAATGTATTGTACTGTCTTGGGATCTTGGCAGGTACTTGTAATCTAGACTGGCCACTGTTGGAAACAGGATGCTGGCCTTATGTACTTTTCTGCTTGTTTGGCTACCTTAAGATCAACACATAAGATCACACTCAAGTCCTACTCCTGTTTTGTGCGCAAAAGTTTTTCACCCCCTAAACTGTACTGTTCCCTCAGGTTTTTGCAGCCCAAATGCATGACCCCATCTCCTTAAGAGGCTTGTGTTAGGGTATCCGCCAACTGGTATAGAATTAGCATTCTGTTGCAAAGTACAAACCTCTTCTAGCTGTCGTATTATATGGCCAACCTATTTGACTGCACAGCCTTTATTATTTGCCCACCTATAACTAGGTGGGTTACAAACACATACATACATAATTAAAACATTACAAAACCATAAAAAAAATCAGACAATACCTGATTCAAATTCTACTACTGGTAAATAGATGGTGACATATCAATCTCTCAGTGAAAGCAGGTATGCCTTCAACAGTTTTTAAACTGCGAAAAATCTTTAAGCAGTGTTAGATACCTAGGCAACCTATTCCATAATAACCCATTTGCAACAGAAGAGACTGTTTCTCGAGTTTCAATATAACACAATTTATGCAAAGAGGGTAAAGAGTTGGTACATCCTTTCTGACCTCGGTGCCCGAGATGCATGCTAAATCGGAAGGGCACTGGTCAAGTATAATGGAGGCATGCCAGACCGTGCTCTAGAGTCAACACAAATCTCATCCAATAATAAACAGCCAGCGTGACTCTTTTTTTTTTTTTTTTTTTTTAAAGCAAGGTGTAACATGATCGTATTGTATAAGACCTGTCACCATTCTTACTGTTGTATTTTGTACAAATCGTAACACTTTACATCATGCTTATGTGAGCCCTAAGTATAAAACATTACAATAATCCAATTTGAATAAAATCAGATTTTGGATCGCTATCTAAAATGGATTATTGTAGCCTTTTTAAGAGAGATCCTGATTTGCAGTTCCTGATTTGACATACCTCTGTCCCTTTCTTCTCTCAGGATAGGATTTTTGGGGCTTGGTCTAATGGGAAGTGGAATTGTTTCCAACCTGCTTAAAATGGGGCACACTGTGACAGTTTGGAACCGAACTGCTGAAAAGGTAAGTGGGTGGGGACTGGGAAAGGGAAGTTAAATGTAGTCTTTCACTACACTTGACAGCGTGAGGAAGACAGATGCTTTGGTGGAAACTGACCAGAAGACAATCCACCACTTACATGTACATTATTTCTGGCCTCCAAAACGTAAGGGAAGGGTACCCTTGTAAATCCTGAAAATATGCAAACATACACTCATGCTTCCACCTTTAGTCATTCAGAGAAGTGACTTCTCCTTTAGTAGGTTAAAATGTGCAAGTGTGCACTGACCTTATACTCTCACAAGCTGGGTTCCCTTAGCTTCAGTGCCAAGTCAAACTCACAAGAATGAGAAGAGGGTAGGCTTTGTAAGATGATTCACATCTAGTATCTCTCAACTCCTTGCAATATTCTTTTGAATTGATTTTAGAAGTAGTTAATGAAACAACACTAAATCACTTCTATAGTAAATTACAGTTTCAAAGGAGGAGGATATTGAGCACAAAGGAGAAAAGTCTTCATCCTTCAGTTCTAAGTTAATTGACCTATTTGTGATCAGGAAGGATTTTTAGATCTATAGTAAGTTGTGTGTGTGGTTTTTTTTTTTTTTTTTTTTTTTTGGGGGGGGGGGGGGCTTTTCTTGGATTATTTGATTATCTATACAGGTCCAACATTGGCAGCCTTTATGTGATTGCCTGTCATCTTTCTGCCTACCCCTAAACAACTGTGTACATTTTATTTTGGGGAGGGGGAAGAGTATTGATGAGGGTCCAGGAACTTAATGTCCCATCTGATAAATTCTTATTTCACCCATTTTTCTGGAATATTGATCAAAACTCATTTCTGTCACTTTGGGGGGATCACTGTTCAATTTTTACTTTGTTCAACCTATTCCTTACTGCATTCATTTGTGACTTTTACAGTGTGATTTATTCATCCAGGAGGGAGCCCGACTGGGAAGAACCCCTGCAGAGGTGGTTTCCACTTGTGACATTACTTTTGCCTGTGTATCCGATCCAAAAGCATCCAAAGATGTATGTATTACCTCCCCCAGAAACTAGCACGCTCCTCTGACAAGCTAATTTTACATCAGCCCATCTTTTGCTGAAATTCTTGCTCTTGTCTTTTGGACCAGGAAACTGGAATATTTAAAAAGCGTTTGAACAGCAAGGCACTGGCATTCTCTTTATTTCTCAGATGTTAGAAACCTTTCTTGCAACTTTTAATTTAGCAAGCTAGAGATCTAGACTGCATAGACATTAAAGGTGTTACCACTTGTTATTGAGACAGAACTGAATTTGTTTCTCTAAAACCTGTATATCTACACTTGCCTACATTAAAGTGTTATACTTTTCAATATAGTTGTTACATAATAAAAATAATAGAATTCAGATTTCAAAAGGTAGAATACACCACAATTCTTGAGTAGTATCACAGAAATTCATTAAATAGCATTCAGCCTCCAAAAATTAATAGTATAATATTGTCTCAGTATCACATTCTAATCTTATGTGTTGACTTCCCACAGCTGGTTCTGGGCCCCAGTGGAGTGTTGCAGGGAATCCGTCCAGGAAAGTGCTATGTGGACATGTCAACTGTAGATCCAGACACTGTTGCTGAAATAGCCCAGGTGACTTCTTACAGCTTCATCTCAAACTAACAAGCTTGTCTCATTTGGGCTAAGCAAAAAGGTCTTAGAAATGCAGGAACTAATTCAGAGTTTCAGATTTCTGCTTATTGTTGCCCTCAGTTATTCTCTTGGAAACCCTGATTTTTCTGAAAGAAGGGGTAGAAATTTTCATGCGTCAGCTTTCCCTATTATATTAATAATAGTTGGGAATATTTATAGCATTTTTACCCAGACAGGATCCTACAGCGTTGCAGAGTTTCTCCGAGGACAAGCAGGCTGCTTGTTCTCACGACTGGGTGACGTCCGCGGCAGCCCCCACCAACCGGAAAGAAGCTTCGCGGGACGGTCGGCACGCAGGGCACGCCCACCGCGCATGCGCGGCCGTCTTCCCGCCCGTGCGCGACCGCTCCCGCCAGTTCCTTTTTTTCCGCGCCTGGAGAGAGTCGTGCTTTGCCGCTCTCTCTACTTCAGCCGCCGGATTCTTGCGATCGCGTATACGCGGATCGCGCTTCGTTTAATTAATTTCCTTTTATTATTTTTCTGTTACAAAAAAAAAAAAAAAAAAAAAAAAAAAAACAAAGAAAAAAGACTGCGCGTGTGGAGCACGCGCTCCCCTTTTCCCTCGCTTCCAGCGGGGACGCCTCATTGCGGCCTAGTGGCCGCTCGGTCGGCTAGTTTTTTCGTGGTGTGATTTTAGCCACCATTGCCGACTTTGACTTCGCCGACGCGATTTTTCCGTCGATGTCCTCGAAGGTCCCGAGTGGATTTAAAAAGTGTGGTCGCTGCGGCCGGCCGATCTCGCAGACCGACACCCACGCTTGGTGCCTCCAGTGCCTCGGGCCGGAGCACAATCTCAAGTCGTGTGCGCTGTGTCTCGGTCTCCGGAAACGGACTCAGGTTGCGAGGCAAGTTCTGCGGGACCGTCTTTTTGGAACTTGCGCCGGCCCCTCGACGTCGACCTCGACGGCATCGGTATCGAAGGCCGGATCTTCGGTACCGGTATCGATGCCCGAGACATCGGCACCGATGGCAGCGACCCCAGGAGAACAGGTCCCGTCGGCCCGCCGGTCCGCCGGTGAGAGTGGGGTTGAGAGGCCGCGTGGGCTGTCGGCCCCGGTCACTCCCTCAGCTCGTGAGCCACGGGACCGAACCCTGTCGGACCCGGTACCTCGAGACCGAGGGGGATCGACCTCCTCCTCCTCCATGCCCTCCGGCGCCGGTGACGTGCACCGGAAAAAGGACAAGAAGCGCCGTCACCGGGAGCCCTCGGTGCACCCTGAAGGGGAGTCGACGCCGAAGCGTCATCGTAGAGAGGAGAGATCTCCGTCAGTGGTGGAGGTACCGACGCGTCGGGGTTCCGGCACCTCGGTGCCGTCTCCTGGCCCCCAGCAGCTTCTGGCACCGACACCCTTACCGGCCCCACCGCCTTTCCCGGCAGCGGGCCTGGACGAGTGCCTCAGAGCCATCCTTCCGGGGATCCTGGAAGGGCTGATGCGCCAGGCTGTGCCGGCGTCGGGGGTGCTTGCGCCCCCGGCGCCGATGACTGTGGCGCCGGCGAGCTCTAGCCCGGCGCCGGGGCTGTCGACACCGCCGCCGCTTGCGGTGCCGGTCTCGACCGCCACGCAGGTGGAGTCCCCGTCGACGTCGATGGAGGGAGCTCCGTCCCCGCCGGCGCGGGAGTCCACCGCTCGACGACACCGAGGCCTCGGTGCCTCGACGTCGAGCCGGGCCCGGTACCGGACTCAGCTACATGAGCTAATGTCCGATACCGAGGATGAGGACTCGTGGGGGGAAGAGGAAGACCCGAGATATTTCTCCTCAGAGGAGTCTACGGGCCTTCCCTCGGACCCCACGCCGTCACCGGAGAGGAAGCTCTCACCTCCTGAGAGTCTCTCCTTTGCCTCCTTTGTGCGGGATATGTCCATAAGCATTCCCTTTCCCGTGGTCTCTGTGGAAGAGCCGAGGGCCGAGATGCTCGAGGTCCTCGACTATCCATCACCACCTAGAGAGTCCTCCACGGTACCGCTGCACAATGTCCTGAAGGAGACGCTGCTTCGGAACTGGGTGCGACCACTAACTAACCCCACCATTCCCAAGAAAGCAGAGTCCCAGTACAGGATCCACTCTGACCCAGAGCTCATGCGGCCCCAGTTGCCCCATGACTCAGCGGTCGTGGATTCTGCTCTCAAGAGGGCACGGAGTTCGAGGGATACCGCCTCGGCGCCCCCGGGGCGGGAGTCTCGCACTCTGGACTCATTTGGGAGGAAGGCCTACCAATCCTCCATGCTCGTGACCCGCATCCAATCTTACCTGCTCTATATGAGCATCCACATGCGGACCAATGTGCAACAGCTGGCGGACCTGGTCGATAAGCTCCCGCCGGAGCAGTCCAGGCCTTATCAGGAGGTGGTCAGGCAGCTGAAGGCGTGCAGAAAGTTCCTGTCCAGGGGGATTTTTGACACCTGTGACGTGGCATCTCGTGCTGCGGCCCAAGGTATAGTGATGCGCAGGCTCTCATGGCTGCGTGCCTCTGACCTGGACAACCGCACCCAGCAGAGACTGGCTGACGTCCCTTGCCGGGGGGATAATATTTTTGGCGAGAAGGTCGAGCAGATGGTTGACCAACTGCATCAGCGGGAAACCGCTCTCGACAAGCTCTCCCACCGGGCGCCTTCAGCACCCGCCCCCGCGGGCGGGCGTTTTTTCCCGGGCCCGGCAGGCTGCACCCTATTCTTTTGCGAAGCGTAGGTACAACCAGCCGGCCCGAAGGCCTCGTCAGGCACAGGGACAGCCCCAGCGCGCTCGTTCCCGTCAACAGCGTGCGCCTAAGCAGCCCCCTGCGCCTCCACAGCAAAAGCCGGGGACGGGCTTTTGACTGGATCCATGGGAACATAGCCGCCCTACAAGTGTCCGTACCGGACGACCTGCCGGTCGGAGGGAGGTTAAAATTTTTTCACCAAAGGTGGCCTCTCATAACCTCCGACCAGTGGGTTCTCCAAATAGTGCGGTACGGATACGCCCTGAATTTGGCCTCCCTGCCTCCAAATTGTCCTCCGGGAGCTCAGTCTTTCAGCTCCCATCACAAGCAGGTACTTGCAGAGGAACTCTCCGCCCTTCTCAGCGCCAATGCGGTCGAGCCCGTACCACCCGGGCAGGAAGGGCAGGGATTCTATTCCAGGTACTTCCTTGTGGAAAAGAAAACAGGGGGGATGCGTCCCATCCTAGACCTGAGAGGCCTGAACAAATTCCTGGTCAAAGAAAAGTTCAGGATGCTTTCCTTGGGCACCCTTCTGCCAATGATTCAGAAAAACGATTGGCTATGTTCCCTGGATTTAAAGGACGCATACACTCACATCCCGATACTGCCAGCTCACAGACAGTATCTCAGATTCCGCCTGGGCGCACGGCACTTTCAGTATTGTGTGCTGCCCTTTGGGCTCGCCTCTGCCCCACGAGTGTTTACAAAGTGCCTCGTGGTGGTAGCGGCCTACCTACGCAAGCTGGGAGTGCACGTGTTCCCATATCTCGACGATTGGCTGGTCAAGAACACCTCGGAGGCAGGAGCCCTCCGGTCCATGCAGTGCACTATTCAACTTCTGGAGCTGCTGGGGTTTGTGATAAATTACCCAAAGTCCCATCTCCAGCCAACTTAGTCTCTGGAATTCATAGGAGCGCTGCTGAATTCCCAGATGGCTCAGGCCTACCTTCCCGAAGCGAGGGCCACCAATCTCTTGGCCCTGGCTTCGCGGACCAGAGCGTCTCAGCAGATCACAGCTCGGCAGATGTTGAGACTTCTGGGTCATATGGCCTCCACAGTTCATGTGACTCCCATGGCTCGTCTTCATATGAGATCTGCTCAATGGACCCTAGCTTCCCAGTGGTTCCAAGCCACCGGGAATCTAGAGGATGTCATCCGCCTCTCCACCAGTTGCCGCACTTCACTGCTCTGGTGGACCATACGGACCAATTTGACCCTGGGACGTCCATTCCAAATTCCGCAGCCCACGAAAGTGCTGACGACGGATGCATCTCGCCTGGGGTGGGGAGCCCATGTCGATGGGCTTCACACCCAGGGTCTGTGGTCCCTCCAGGAAAAGGATCTGCAGATCAACCTCCTGGAGCTCCGAGCGATCTGGAACGCACTGAAGGCTTTCAGAGATCGGCTGTCCTGCCAAATTATCCAAATTCGGACAGACAATCAGGTTGCAATGTATTACGTCAACAAGCAGGGGGGCACCGGATCTCGCCCCCTGTGTCAGGAAGCCGTCGGTATGTGGCGTTGGGCGTGTCGGTTCGGCATGCTTCTCCAAGCCACGTACCTGGCAGGCGTAAACAACAGTCTGGCCGACAGACTGAGCAGAGTCATGCAACCGCACGAGTGGTCGCTCCATTCCAGAGTGGTACGCAAGATCTTCCGAGAGTGGGGCACCCCCTCGGTGGATCTTTTCGCCTCTCAGACCAACCACAAGCTGCCTCTGTTCTGTTCCAGACTTCAGACACACGGCAGGCTAGCGTCAGATGCCTTTCTCCTTCATTGGGGGACCGGCCTCCTGTATGCTTATCCTCCCATACCTTTGGTGGGGAAGACCTTACTGAAGCTCAAGCAAGACCGCGGCACCATGATTCTGATAGCGCCCTTTTGGCCCCGTCAGATCTGGTTCCCTCTTCTTCTGGAGTTGTCCTCCGAAGAACCGTGGAGATTGGAGTGTTTTCCGACTCTCATTTCGCAGAACGACGGAGCGTTGCTGCACCCCAACCTTCAATCCATGGCTCTCACGGCCTGGATGTTGAGGGCGTAGACTTCGCTGCGTTGGGTCTGTCTGAGGGGGTCTCCCGGGTCTTGCTTGCCTCTAGGAAGGATTCCACTAAAAAGAGTTACTTTTTCAAGTGGAGGAGGTTTGTCGTTTGGTGTGAGAGCAAGGCCCTAGAACCTCGTTCTTGCCCTGCACAGGACCTGCTTGAATACCTTCTGCACTTATCAGAGTCTGGCCTCAAGACCAACTCAGTAAGGAATCACCTTAGTGCGATTAGTGCTTACCATTATCGTGTGGAAGGTAAAGCCATCTCTGGAGAGCCTTTAGTCGTTCGATTCATGAGAGGCTTGCTTTTGTCAAAGCCCCCTATCAAGCCTCCTACTGTGTCATGGGATCTCAACGTCGTCCTCACCGAGCTGATGAAACCTCCTTTTGAGCCACTGAATACCTGCCATCTGAAGTACTTGACCTGGAAGGTCATTTTCTTGGTGGCAGTTACTTCAGCTCGTAGGGTCAGTGAGCTTCAAGCCCTAGTAGCTCATGCTCCATATACTAAATTTCATCACAACAGAGTAGTGCTCCGCACTCACCCAAAGTTCCTGCCGAAGGTGGTGTCGGAGTTCCATCTTAACCAGTCAATTGTCTTGCCAACATTCTTTCCCAGGCCGCATACCCGCCCTGCTGAACGTCAGTTGCACACATTGGACTGCAAGAGAGCATTGGCCTTCTACTTGGAGCGGACACAGCCCAACAGACAGTCCGCCCAATTGTTTATTTCTTTCGACCCTAACAGGCTAGGGGTCGCTGTCGGGAAACGCACCATCTCCAATTGGCTAGCAGATTGCATTTCCTTCACTTACGCCCAGGCTGGCTGACTCTTGAGGGTCATGTCACGGCTCATAGTGTCAGAGCCATGGCAGCGTCGGTGGCCCACTTGAAGTCAGCCACTATTGAAGAGATCTGCAAGGCTGCGACGTGGTCATCTGTCCACACATTCACATCTCATTACTGCCTCCAGCAGGATACCCGACGCGACAGTCGGTTCGGGCAGTCGGTGTTGCAGAATCTGTTTGGGGTGTAAATCCAACTCCACCCTCCAGGACCCGAATTTATTCTGGTCAGGCTGCACTCTCAGTTAGTTGTTCTTCGTAGGTCAATTCCTGTTGTTTCCTCGCCGTTGCGAGGTTCCATTGACCTGGGTTCTTGTTTTGAGTGAGCCTGAGAGCTAGGGATACCCCAGTCGTGAGAACAAGCAGCCTGCTTGTCCTCGGAGAAAGGGTATGATACATACCTGTAGCAGTTGTTCTCCGAGGACAGCAGGCTGATTGTTCTCACCTACCCTCCCTCCTCCCCTTTGGAGTTGTGTGTTTCATCTTTTGCTAGTCATTCAACTGGCGGGAGCGGTCGCGCACGGGCGGGAAGACGGCCGCGCATGCGCGGTGGGCGTGCCCTGCGTGCCGACCGTCCCGCGAAGCTTCTTTCCGGTTGGTGGGGGCTGCCGCGGACGTCACCCAGTCGTGAGAACAATCAGCCTGCTGTCCTCGGAGAACAACTGCTACAGGTATGTATCATACCCTTTAACGACTCAGCATACCTGCAGCCCATCTGGAACAGGTGACACAGCAATATGTTACGGAAAGAGAAGGAAAGCTGTCCTACCGTTGTCCAAAACAGTTGACATGGAGGCAGATATTGGTCCAGTGCCCTCTTTTCTAGGATGTCTCCTGGTTTGTAACTTTGTGCTCTGAAACAGTAGGAAACACTTCCTCCAAGACTTCTAGTAAAGGATGTGTTTACTTTTGTATATAATCAATAAAAAGACCTCATCAAAATTAATGAAAAAAAAAAACACCACTATTCTGGATCCTTATTTAACACATCTGTTTCTAAAGGATATCCACAGTGAATATACTAGAGATGTAATTGTGTACATTGGGTAAGAGAAGGATGGTCAAAGATGGAAGGATGGACAGAAGGAAGAGGTTAGGATTTCATGGGGAAGGCAGAGGGAAAAGAGCAGTAATGATTGAAAGGGTGTAGATTCTTAAGGACAGAGAAATGAGAGCATAGATAAGAAAGAGGCACTTACAGGCAGAGAAAAGAGATAGCCTAGATAAGAAGAATGAGGCACGTAGGCTTAATTGGAATAGAAAGGAAACAAAATAGGCAAAAAAATTGGAATGAAAATCAGAACAAGTGAGAGTAGAATTAGAAAGAGAAATTAAGTCAAAGTTGAAGAGGTTTTATTTAAAGGAATAATATTAAATATGCTTTATTGAGCAGGGACTGTGGCTCTGGTCTCAGAATTCTGCAGTGTAGGGGATCCAGGTTTGGATACACCATGGAGGTGGTTCAGGTGTGACTCACAGGCCCAGGGAGGAAGGGGAGGAGACAGCTGTCGTGACAATGGTATTACTCCTCTAAGCCTGGGGCCAGCAGGATGATTTGGGAAGGGTATGGGTGGCAGAGACTGCTAAAGGCACAAGAAGTTTTAAAAAATGTGCTATTCTGTATATAGCTATTTATAATTTTTTATTTCAATTTGTAAACTTACAGCTCTAGATAGTATTGTATAACAAACCATAGAATGCATTGCCAATGAGTGTAAAAAGGGTTTGAAAACTTAGTTGCCAACCAAAACATTTAGTAGCTGGGGAAAACATTTTTTTTTTTTTTAAGCGCGAGTCACAATAAGCAATACCGCCTATTGTCGGCTCATTCTGTCTATCAGTCCATCTATATGCATAGCTTTGTAGAATGCGGAAGCAAATTAATAACTACAAAGATGTAAGTAACTGAAGAGCAGGAACCAAGAGGTTCCCTGCTGGCTGGAAAAGCTCTGAATCCACAGCTGCCTAAAATTGGCAGCTGGTTGAGAAGGTAAGAGAGGGATAGAAAGTAAAGTCTATGTATGAAAAATGGAAGGGATCATGCAAGAGATCTGGAGAAGGAAAGGAGAACGGAGTCAGAGACACCCGATTTCACCAGCTATATTTCACCCATAACTATACATCCCCCATACAGTCATTCATTCTCTGTCCTCCTTCCACTGCTAATGCCTCCATCCATTTACTGAGTCACTGAGCATCCTTCACTAATTATAACCACCACCCTCCTGGCCCAGTCACTTACTGTTTTCCACTCCTCAACAAATACCTTGTCCGTCCATCCATCCAGTTACTCACTCAGACATTGCCATTCATCACTTCTCAATTCTGTCCACTCGGTCACTCAGTCCTGTCACTCATAAGCCACCTGTGCACTCATTCAATCAATTCCTCTGCCAGTTATAACCTCCATTCACTCACTGACTTGGCAACAAATCCAAGCACCACCCCCCACAAGCATGTGCTTCCTCTACAAAATATTCTTTGTGCTATGGTTAGAGAATGCATTTTTCACCAAGTTTATTTTTATTTGTATTTTTTTATTCTCTTTCCCCTCCACTCCCTCTTCTAATGTGGCCCTGAAGCAGCAGGCCCTCAGCCTGGCGCTAGCAGTGGCTTCTTAACCACAGGGGGCTTGGTGCCAAATTTTAGGTGTCTAGGCAACCTGGCCCCAGGATTCTTCCAGTCCTGGATAATAAGGAAGTTTATGCAAATGTGCCATGGGATTACTGCAAAATCTTAAACTTTGCTGCAAAACCTTTCCATAAGTTGAAGCATATCCCTACCCACATCTTTGTAGTTCTGCTTGGCTGTTTCATCTCTGGCATCAGAATCCAAATCAGAACACACACAACTCGAGCACCATGTTCTGTTGAACTTTTGTGATGGATAACCAGAGTTTATTCTCAGCTAAGTGTTTTGTTTCATTCAATGCCTTTCTGCTTTTCTCTCTCTCTCTCCCCTTCTTGCCTAATTTCCATGTTTGTCCACAGGTGATTGTATCTCGGGGAGGACGTTTCCTGGAAGCGCCTGTCTCTGGGAATCAGCAGCTTTCCAATGAGGGGATGCTGGTGATTTTAGCAGCTGGAGACAGAGGTGTATATGAGGACTGCAGCAGCTGTTTCCAAGCTATGGGAAAAGCCTCTTTTTTCTTAGGTAATTGGGACAGCTATATAAATGGAATCTGTTCATATTGTTCTAAAATTGTAGCTAAAGTAATGTAGATAGCATTGGTCTACTCTGGTCTCCTTTTTGGTAAAAGTAGGAAACAAACTGTGATTACACCTACACCTTGGTTTTGTCAACAAAGGGTAGGAATGGATTAGATCCACTCCTGGTTCTCCCTTCCCTGCCTCCATGTCGATGAAGGAGGAACAGATTGGTTTCTCTATTAAGCGGTACTGAATATAAAGTGCTTGTAAAACTTTTGGAGCTGTATCCTGCTGTGCAGAAAACCTCGGTTTTATTTCTGATCCCAGCTTTTGCTTTCTAAGCCAGCCTCTAAAGAGGAGGGTTTTTCTCACTATCCCTTAATGGTGACACCTACTGGCTGGAGCTAGAGCGCAGAAATACCATCACTGCAGTAGTTGATAGGAATGCTCATTTAAAATAAGAAAAAGAAATCCTCCAGATAAACTCATGGTACAGGCTGGTTCTGTTTCAGTTGAAAAATGCAGAAGGAACTGTCAGGTCAAAAATATAATTAAAACAAAGAAAAATTCAGATGTTTCTCCTGCTTATTGAAATGTATTAATGAAATTTAACACCAAATCATCTCCTGGAACCATATGACTTCTTTTTGTTCCCTACTGGTTTAATATATATGCAGCAATAGATAGTAATAAAGATCAAAAGATAGACTTTCCGTCTTTTTTTTTTTTTTCTTAATCACGTTTGAGTCTACGAGCCCACCTGAACCCTTGGAGAGCATATCCATCATTGGCCTTAATTGTGGCTGACGCTGTTCATACATGGCAAAACCTAAACAGCTAACCCTTAGGCATCTTGGGCAGGTGGAATCTAAGATTATTGGAGAGCGAGCTTTTGTGGTGATGTGTGTTAGAATAATATTTCACATAGCCATATAATACTTAATATCCTTTCCAGATATAAAGATGTGGTATACTGTATTAATTTAGGGAGTGAGATAAAATATTTTGAGTTATCTGTGATGTTTACTGTATGTCTGTATCTGTCCTCTATATCTTTTGTAGAGGAGGGATTTCGGTATAGTAAGATTTTATTACGATATACCGGACCAGTCCAGATATATAGTTTTGCCCCTCTACAAACAGATTGGGACAGAAAACAAACACTTGTGAGCCCTGCCATATATAGGGCACCATGTAGCCTGCTGCTGCTGCACCTGTACTCTGTCTCCAGCAGATAGAAGACTGTATCTCATGCACATGTAGTCTACTTGATGCAGATTAGGCTCCTAAGGAACACGGCACAATATTCTATTCATCCATCTCAACGCTTTGTATTTTCACAGGGGATGTTGGCAATGCTGCAAAGATGATGCTAATTCTGAACATGGTTCAGGGGAGCTTCATGGCTACGATAGCAGAAGGATTAACCCTAGCTCAAGTGACAGGCCAGTCCCAGCAGAGTTTCCTGGATATTCTCAATCAGGGACAGCTTGCCAGCATTTTCTTGGACCAGAAGTGCCAAAGTATGGAAAACTTTCACTTTCTTTTTCTTTGTGCTATATTGGAAGACTGCTGTGGCCTATACAAAGACTCCCTAAGGGACTCAGATGTTATTGTTTGAAAGAAATCACAATGAATGCTGTGTTTAGAAGAGAGAGAGAGAAAGTTGGAGTGTCAGGGAGACTGTGAGGTGTTAGAAGAAAACTGATAGGTAGGCACCATGGTGTAAGAAGATTCTGGATGCTGTTTTGTAAGGCATCTTGTCAGATTAGATAGCAGAGTACTGTTTCTAGGGAGCCCTATGAGAGCTGGGTAGTGGGGAAGAGACATAGAAATGCATTAGATGTAATGTTCAGGAAGTCTAGTGTAGTGTTTTTTTTGTTGTGTTTCAGAAGCTGCGTCTTCTCCTAAAGTTCTCTTGTCAGCATCAGTAAAAGTGTGTTTTGTTGGATTTATTCCTAGACATTTTGCAGGGGAACTTTAAACCCGATTTCTATTTGAAATACATCCAGAAGGATCTGCGATTAGCTATTGCACTAGGTGACTCTGTGAACCACCCGACTCCAATGGCAGCTGCAGCCAATGAGGTAAAAAGTCCAGTTGGTCCTGTGTTTCAGAGGGGGAAGGGTAGAGAGAGAACCAGTTGAATCTATGATGGGAGTATGCTGTCCTTGCAGAATGTCACTTAAAGAATTCTAGCTGGGATGGGCAGGGAGTCAGATATTAGTAATGCATGTTGTTTTTGGTAGGGCATTTATAGAGATCCATTAGTATATTCTTAATATGTATTACTTGACATTATTTGACTTTTTATGGCGGTTTTTGTTTCTAATTAAGTACAATTACAAAATTATTCCAGCAGTACATAAATTGGTGTACAGGAAAAAAAATAAATTATTGAGAGAGGAGTGAGGGAGTGATGTCACCTTGGGGACACTGGGACCACAATCTGGCACAGGAGCAAGGGAAGCAGTGAACTGGGAGGCAAAGAAGCACCTGTGGAAGGAGAGGAAGCATTAAAGGCAGCAGGTGTAATACAGAGAGACAGTTTACAATCAAAGGTGCCTCGGGTAAAATTGACACTAATTACCCGATGCTCAGAAGCAAACTCAAGTGCTAAAGGCCATTAGCGCTGGACTAGCACCCCGCGTTTGCCAGCGCACCATGCTTGGAGGCCCCCACCACTGGGAATAATGAGTGTGCCAAGGTATATCACAGATAGCATGCAAATGACATTAAAATGAGGCCATTGCCTATTCCCCCTCCCCCCATATTCAGAAAATTTTCAGTAAACTAGGGTGCCCTTACCACATGAAATCCTATGCCAGCTCGGAGCTGGTGTTAGGGTTTGTGAATATGCCAGGCTGTGTTCCCCCCCCCGGCTCGTTGGAAACTCTGCTGGACCTGGTGGTTGGATAAATATATTGCTTCAGGGCTTGAGGCTTTGAAGATCATGAGTTCCATATGAACATAAGAGTAGCCACACCGTTTCCAAACAATGGCCAAGCCAAGTCACAAGTACCTGGCAGAAACCCAATTATTAGCAACATTCAATGCTACCAGTCCTTGGGCATGCAGCTGCCTCTCCATGTCTGTCTCAATAGCAAACTATGGACTTTTCTTCCAGGAACATGTCCAAATCTTTTTTTAAACCCAGATACTCTAACTTCTGTTACCACATCCTCCGGCACAGAGTTCCAGAGCTTAACGATTTGTTGAGTGAAAAAATATTTCCTCTTATTTGTTTTAAAAGTATTTCTATGCAACTTCCTTGACTGTCCCCTAGTCTTTATACTTTTGAAATAAGTAAAAAATCAATTTACTTCTACACCACTCAGGATTTTGTAGACCTCAATCATATCTCCTCTCATCTGTCTCTTTTCCAAGCTGAAGAGCCCTAACCTCTTTAGTCTTTCCTCATACGAGAGGAGTTCCACCCCTTAATTCCGCTATATCTTTTTTGAGATACGGCAGCCAGAACTGAACGCAATACTCGGGTGCAGTCGCACCATGGAACAATACAGAGGCATTATAGTATTTTCAGTCTTTTCACCATCCCTTTCCTAATAATTCCTAGCATCCTGTTTGCTTTTTTGGCCACCGCCACACACTGAGCAGAAGATTTCAGTGTATTTACAACTCCTAGATCTTTTTCTTGAGTATTGACCCCCAAGGTGGACCCTAGCATCAGGTAACTATGATTCAGATTATTCTTTCCAATGTGCATCACCTTGCATTTGTCCACATTAAACTTAATCTGCCATTTGGTTGCCCAGTCTTCCAATTCCCTAAGGTCTTCCTGCATTATTTCACAGTCCGCACATGTTTTAACAACCTTGAATAGATTTGTATCATCTGCAGATTTAATCACCTCACTCATTGTTCTGATTTCCATATCATTTTTAAATACGTTAAATAGTACTGTCCTAGTACCGATCTCTGAGAGCATTGCAACATCTGTCACCAAAGTTAAGGATAAAACATTTTTTTTTTTTTTTTTTTTTGCAGTTCGGTTTAGGGACCCGCAACAGTAGGTCGTGATAAAGGCAGTGGTGGAGAAGAGAAATGCTACCAAGTTCAAACACACTGCTAACAAGGCTCTATATTGGAGGCTTGTCTTCATGATACTGGAGTACCCCCCCTCCCCCCCAAGGATGGAATAAAAAGAGAGGCTCTCGAGTTTCGGCAGTGGTGAGGGGCCAAACAAAGTTTACTACTTGAACTGAAGTGTGCCAGCCAGGGGGCAGGGACAAATGGATGTTTTTCTCCCCCTAGGCGTCACGTGATGATGCTTTTTCGGGGTGGAGGAGTGCATGCGCTAGGCACCATCCTTCCCTTCCTAATGCTCAAAGCTAATCACGTGCATATCATTTTCATATTATTACCGTCGTTCGTTGTGGTGGTAAACAGCGCTGAGGTTTTGAGCATCTAGCTCTAATCATAGATATGAGAATGTGCAAACTGAGGGCTGAGTAGTTCGGGTTTGGGAACAAAGGAGATGGGCAGTAAAACTAATCAAAGTAAGCAAAGCAGTAAAGAGGAGCCAGGCTATGAATTGCCTGATACTGCAGAATGAGGAGATGCATTATGTAAGGGGAAAACCAGGAAAGAAAGAAGACCTGGGTAAAGGACCCTGAACATTGTGAGGTGTTGAGAGAGCAGTCTCCCCCCACTCCCCCTCTCGGAAGTATTGAATTAGCCCCTTCTCTTTTTTCCAAGAAAAAGCACTGTACCATGTTTTGCATAGGGCTGTACCGAATATTCATAATCAGTTCAATTAGGCCTCAAATACATTATTCATTTCAGCTGAATAGTGATTTAAATTTGAATATGAATAATCCAGGGCTGTACTGTGCTAAATCCTACTGAAATAAACACTTAATCTCTGATTTCACATTGCTTCTTTTATTATGTTAAAGTTCAGTGCTCATTATTCTTACTCAGCCGAATAATATTTTTCATTATTTGCATTTGGCCAAATAGTAAAATATGCTATTCGGTACAGCTCTAGTTTTGCAGTTTCAGTGGACATGTCCAGACAGTGAAAAAAAGCAGGTATGAGAGGGATACTTTTGACATACGAGTCTATAGTTAAATATTCCATACTGATCTTCCTTTTCCATTTTCGTTCAGGTATACAAACGGGCAAAAGCATTGGACCAATCGGACAACGACATGTCGGCTGTATATAGGGCCTATATTCACTAGGCCTCAAGTCCCCCTCCAGCTTCTTTCTTCTAATTAATATTACTGGGTTTTAACTCTGGACTGGTCCAGCTCTGTCTCTCCATCTCCTGCTTTACACACACAAACTTGTTCAAATCTGCAACATGAACAGCTGGCCTAGTGACCCTTGCCTTGTTCTGGGGGGTAAGGGATCATGAAATCCAAGCAGCCAGTAAGCCCTGCACTGATAACAAAGGCTTTAGAAGTTTGGCTGATTGTAGGAGTGGTCCCCTCCTCCTTTCTCACCCGCTGGTTATGAAGATTTGCTCTTTTTATTGTGGTTTCAATAAGGCAGTGGCACACAGGACTGTTTGCGTTGATAAAATGTCTGCTCTCCAAGGACACAAAACAAAAAGCTCTCTGCTGTATTCAGCTTTCAGCTGAGTCCCAGTTCCACTGAAAAATCTCCTTTTTGTTCTGCAACAAAAGTGAAGAATAAGCTGTTGGAAAATGAAGGTATGCTTTCAGATAAAGTATCCACTTCCCTATTGTCTAGATTTTTCATCTATAGGGAAAATGAATCTGTTTGTAGGCGTGGTGGGATATTACTAATACTCCATCCCTAGGTATAGTGGGACATTTCTATGCATGGTATATGTCACTAGGGTTGCATCTCTTGTTGTGATGGGCATTGTCTTTTAAGTATCCCACTCAGGGTGTTGAAAATATTGCAGTTAAATATTCCATCTGTGGGCATAATTAAATAGTTCCTCACTAAAAATTACCAATGCTTCCAAAAGATACTTGTAACAGGATGTTTGGTTGGATCGCATTGGGTTTATTTTTTTGGGGGGGGGTTGTAGAGGACAGGGGATGGAACTCTCCAAAGCTATTACTGCCTCTAAAAACAGGAAAATTAAGTGCTTGTCCCTTGTCCTCAAAGAGTTTAGGTGGCATATGAGTTCCTAGCAGACTGTGCTCTTAATCTGTTTGGAACAGGGTTAGCTCATATCTTTCTTGGTGACAAAATATATGTCATACATTAAGTTCATAAGACATTGGTTTGCCACTATTTTTAACTGGGATAGATGAAAACTCATATGTGTGATTTCAGCTGAAGTCCAGTAACTTAACTGAAAGGGTGTCACCCACCAACTGGATTAGAAGGTTGGATTCTTCCAGTTGATTGAAGCTCAGAAGCAGAAACTTCCATCTGGGCCAAAACCATTTAACTGCAATATAATCAAGGATGCTTGAATGAGGCATGTACCTTCCCCCTTCTGTTCTTTCCATTCTGTTTTCAGATTCAAACCTATAACTGGAGGAGATCCATGTATTTTTGCACTGAGGTATTTCACACTGGCTTTATTTTACAGGAGAACTTTAAAAATGTTGTTGGGGAAAGGGGAGTTGTGAGCTTCAGCTTTCAAGCTGTAATTTTCCTTTTCAAATTAAGGAAAATAGTTCAGAAGAAATCAATCCTGGACCCATAATATCACTTCTTTTTTTCTCAGCAGTTCATGCTACTGAATACAAGTTTGAATTCACCTTCACGGATTGTGTGATCACTTAGAAATCACTGGGCAAGTTCACCTTTCTGCCCTCCATCCTTTTCCCAGCATAGTTCTGCAAGGGAGTCATGTGATTCCAGATTACAAGAGGCAAAGTAACTTGGCCTGGCTTAGTTTTAGCTTGCGAATGCAATGTGTTCTGTGACTTGCCTTCCTGTATTCTATCAACAGAAAACAATAGGGTGTCATGTACTAGAAGATAAGATTTAAATGAAAGCAAAACTATTTAACTTGGTAATCCATTGCTTGATGAAAGAGAAAAGGGAGGCATTTTAATTGGAGGGAGGGAAAGATGGTAACTGGGACAGGACATACTTACAGCTCATAAATAAAAAAGTACATTTTCTTTTTTGTGCTAAGAATTTTATTCACACATCAACAGCTAGATTTTTGAATTGAGGGCAAAAGTAGTTCCTCAGCAACCCTCCAGACCGGTCAAGACGCTTGGGTTATGCATGCCTACCAGCAGAGGGAGACTGAGAAAACTAACTTCAAACTGAGTACATATAACCTGTGCTAGCCCTCTATCTCCAGTATTTTCTCAGTCTCAGCAGAGGGTAGACATGCAGCTGTGCAGCTTGTCCGGTCTGGCAGGATTTAGGTCCATTTTGTGAGACTAGTTTATTTTCAGTTGTTTCTAAGGAGAAGTTGGTGAAAGATCAGTTGATCCCTGTGCCTGGAACTCTGTGGTGTGCAAGGGGTTGGTAGGTCCGGTGGGGCCTACCATTGTCCCCTCTGGGGTGTCACACCCGGGTGGCCGGGTCCCTCCCCCGACTGGCTCTCCCGTTTTGGGCAGCTTTGTGCCTCGGCTGCAGTGTTATTCCTGCAGCCTTGAGTGCCATTCAGATTATAGCAGCAGGGCTCAAATAAAGTTAAAAAAAAAAAAAAACACCTCGTGTGGAGAGCTGCAGCAGCTGCACTCCGGGGTTTCCGGAGTTGTTCAGACCGGTCTGGGAGAGCTGGGCCAGTGATTCAGCGCCGGTGAGTGTTATTTCTTGATTTTTACTTCGCCGGTAGTAATCAGCTGTTTAAGAGGCGCGAGTATGTCGGGGAAGTTTCTTTCGTTGCCGGCTGTGCGCGCGTCGGGGTGTTGAAGCGGCTGGCGGTCCCTGCCGCTTTTGTGGAGAGCCCAAGGCCTCATCTCCCGCGCCTCCGTGTTAGCAGCGGAGATTCCTTCTGCGGGAGCGCAGGAGGGTGGTGCGGCTCAGTTTGGCGCTTCAACGGCGGTCCCGATTTTGGCGGGAACCGCCGCCATCTTGGATTCGGGTCTTTTGGGTGCTGAGACGGTCGTGGGACCGCAGCCTTTCCCGATTTCGAGTCCCGCTGGGGGGGAAGCCTCGGGCAGCATGGGGTTCCCTCCAGAGTTTGTTTGGAGTTTGTTTCAGGCTTGGAAGGCGGGCCCATCGGGTGCGGAGTCCCTTAGCCCAAGGTTGGGGGGGGCTACCGCTAAAAGACCGCGAGTGGAGTGCTCTGAAGATGTAGAGGTCTTTTCTCCTCCAGACTCGGAGGGTGATTTTAGCCCCCTGGAAGAGGAAGAGGGGTCGGTGGCAGGGCAGGATGGGGACCTGTCTTTGCCGGGGGAGGACCCCTCGGTGGTTAGAATTTTTCACAGGGATGAATTGTCGGAACTCATTGAGCAGGTGTCTGCCACTTTAAGGTTTGATTCTGCGGCAGCTCCCATTGGGGATGG